>NW_027455694.1:0-27500 GCF_040206685.1 Ascaphus truei
TGGGTTATGGGGGAGATATGAGGATGATGATGAGAGGTGCTGGAGGAGAGATGATGATGATGATGATGATTTTACCCGTGCGGCCCAAATTTTTTTTCCTTGGAGCATTTTGGCCCTTCTCGCTTTACGAGTTGTGCAGGCCTGGTCTATAGTATTTCAGAAGGAGGGAAGGCGCACACACGCTGCAATACACTTGCTGAAGCCTGAGCTTTTAATGGCTTTGCAGGGTATGCAGCGGGCGCGATTTGGGGGCGTGGCAATGAATATTTGGAGGCGTGGCAATAACGTTCCGGCGCGGACGTCACTTCCCTACCTCACATCCCGATCCACCGGCATTTTTTCAGATGCAGAATCTGAAGCACTGTGCAGACAAGAAGAAAAATGTACACAATGCGCACCAGAGATTAAAATATAGTAAATTATTTATTAATAAAACAAGAAATAACCGAGGGGATCCAACCCCACCTCAGTACATATGCGTCACAGATCCGGGTTCGGTTACAATGAACACAAACCACATGAATAATCAAATATAACTAAATGAAACTAAATCTATAAACAACATGACAAACGGTATATAAAATAATAAAAAGGAAGACAGTGTTCAATAAAACGGGATAAAGGAATCCTGGATTGGCTAAAAATATAGCTAAACAGCTGCCTGAGGCTGACAGGGGGAGACGGAGATTTACACTGAAGCCCAGAGCGGGTTCCGCGGCGAACGTATTGGGATCCGGACCGCGCCACCGCAGAGATGTTACCACCGCCCGAGCTCCCTGCAAACGCCATCTCGGCCTGTCAGAATACGCGCAGAGTCACCTGTCGTGACACGTCGGTTTATGTGTCTTTTTCAGTACAAAAACTTGTGATCAAACTTACCAGAGTGCTGTCTCCTGATCTCGTGCTTCAAACGGAATCGTGTGGTTTATTATTGCTTTATGGGACAAGCACCCAATTTTTTCTACATGCAACTGGAGTGCCGGCTGCTTCTGTGGAATATATATATATATATAATTATATATATGCCAGGCCAGGACGCAAGATGCAAAACCTGCGCAATACTCTACACAGCGGACACAATACAAATACCACACAGGAATCGGGAATACAAAATCAGAGGAAGGTTCACCTGTTCCTCCAGCAATGTCGTGTTCCTCATCATGTGCATGAAATGTCCAGGGGGCTGCTACTACATAGGTGAGACGGGGCAGGGGCTAAACAAGAGAATGAACCTGCATCGCACAGCATCACACGCGGAACAAGAGACAGTCCTGTCGGCGAACATTTCTCTGACTCTGTCCATAAGATGGACGATCTGGGGGTTGCCATACTCAAAGTTAATCTTAAAACACCGAAATAGAGATGGTTGCACGAATAGAAATATATGCAACTGTTCGGGACACTTAGCGGTGGCCTAAACAGAGATCGAAATTTTATGAGTCATTACTGACACAAGTGAACTCTCTTCCCATGAGCGCTAAAGGCCATGTCTGTACATACTGTGCTATATGTATGCACACACAGCTGTCTCTTACACATACAAATACTCCTTGTTTTTCCATCCCTATACACCAATAGGGACCACATAGTATCTACACACACTTTTAGTTTTGCTACAATCTCTCACATTTCCACACCTACCCACACAATTTATATTAACTCCCACTCCACACACACACCTTTTGTAAAGCACTGTATAAACTGTGGGCTCTCCATTCATTTATATTCACACAGATACACACACACACACACACACACACACTCTTACATCACTAACTTTCAGGAACCATTTAACACCTCTAGCCATAAATCACATTCACACAAAGGGGGGGGGAGAAGAGACAAGCACAGATAACATTCCAAGAGACACTGTTTTTAAGTATACCATTTGCTTGCTTCATTCATTGTAACACCGCCAGAAGAAGAGATCAGCGTATCTCGAAAGCTCGCACAAATAAAAGCATTTCGTTAGCCACAGAACGGTATAGTCTATTTATTTTTTGATTATATATATATATATATATATATATATATATATATATATACTAGCTGAGAGACCCGGCGTTGCCCGGGATGTAAATGCGTAATAGGTAGTATTATTTATAACTCGTGGAACAATAGGTGAGTATTTGTTGTAAAGGTTTCGGGGGGGGGGGGAGAAAGGGGAGCGGGGGGGGGGAGAAAGGGGAGCGGGGGGGGGGGAGAAAGGGGAGCGGGGGGGGGAGAAAGGGGAGCGGGGGGGGAGAAAGGGGAGCGGGGGGGGGAGAAAGGGGAGCGGAGGGGGGGGGGGGGGAAAGGGGAGCGGGGGGGGAGAAAGGGGAGCGGGGGGGGGAGAAAGGGGAGCGGGGGGGGGGGAGAAAGGGGAGCGGGGGGGGGGGAGAAAGGGAGCGGGGGGGGGAGAAAGGGGAGCGGGGGGGGGAGAAAGGGGAGCGGGGGGGGAGAAAGGGGAGCGGGGGGGGGAGAAAGGGGAGCGGGGGGGGAGAAAGGGGAGCGGGGGGGGAGAAAGGGGAGCGGGGGGGGAGAAAGGGGAGCGGGGGGGGGAGAAAGGGGAGCGGGGGGGGGGGAGAAAGGGGAGCGGGGGGGGGGAGAAAGGGGAGCGGGGGGGGGGGAAGGGGAGCGGGGGGGGGGGGAAAGGGGAGCGGGGGGGGGGGAAAGGGGAGCGGGGGGGGGGGGAAAGGGGAGCGGGGGGGGGGGGGAAAGGGGAGCGGGGGGGGGGGGGAAAGGGGAGCGGGGGGGGGGGGAGAAAGGGGAGCGGGGGGGGAGAAAGGGGAGCGGGGGGGGGAGAAAGGGGAGCGGGGGGGGGAGAAAGGGGAGCGGGGGGGGGAGAAAGGGGAGCGGGGGGGGGGGGAAGGGGAGCGGGGGGGGGGGGAAGGGGGAGCGGGGGGGGGGGGGAAAGGGGAGCGGGGGGGGGGGGGAAAGGGGAGCGGGGGGGGGGGGGAAAGGGGAGCGGGGGGGGGGGGAGAAAGGGGAGCGGGGGGGGGGGGAGAAAGGGGAGCGGGGGGGGGGGAGAAAGGGGAGCGGGGGGGGGGGAGAAAGGGGAGCGGGGGGGGGGGGGAGAAAGGGGGAGCGGGGGGGGGGAGAAAGGGGAGCGGGGGGGGGAGAAAGGGGAGCGGGGGGGGGGGAGAAAGGGGAGCGGGGGGGGGGGGAAAGGGGAGCGGGGGGGGGGGGAAAGGGGAGCGGGGGGGGGAGAAAGGGGAGCGGGGGGGGGGAGAAAGGGGAGCGGGGGGGGGAGAAAGGGGAGCGGGGGGGGAGAAAGGGGAGCGGGGGGGGGAGAAAGGGGAGCGGGGGGGGGAGAAAGGGGAGCGGGGGGGGGGAGAAAGGGGAGCGGGGGGGGGAGAAAGGGGAGCGGGGGGGGGAGAAAGGGGAGCGGGGGGGGAGAAAGGGGAGCGGGGGGGGGAGAAAGGGGAGCGGGGGGGGAGAAAGGGGAGCGGGGAGAAAGGGGAGCGGGGAGAAAGGGGAGCGGGGGGGGGAGAAAGGGGAGCGGGGGGGGAGAAAGGGGAGCGGGGGGGGGGGGGAGAAAGGGGAGCGGGGGGGGGGAAAGGGGAGCGGAGGGGGGAGAAAGGGGAGCGGGGGGGAGAAAGGGGAGCGGGGGGGAAGGGGAGCGGGGGGGGGGAAAGGGGAGTGGGGGGGGTGGAGAGCGGTGGGCATATGTATTTGTCATAATTTATGTTTGGGCATTTCCCCCCCCCCCGTTCCCCGTGACTCCCCCCCCCCCGTTCCCTGTGACTCGCGCTCCCCCCCCCCGGCGGCCGCTTGGTCCCCCCGATGTGCCGTCCTGCTGAGTGAGGCGTGCAGGCGGCTGCAGGAAGCGCCCTGTGTGGGCCTAAGACTCACGCTCCCCCCCCCCCCCCCCGGCGCCCCGCTCGATGTGGCGTCTGGCTGAGCGGCGGTAGGAAGCGCCCTGTGTGGGCCTGAGGCTGAGGCGGGACGCGCAGTGGGCCTGAGGCTGAGGCGGGACACGCAGTGGGCCTGAGGCTGAGGCGGGACGCGCAGTGGGCCTGAGGCTGAGGCGGGACGCGCAGTGGGCCTGAGGCTGAGGCGGGACGCGCAGTGGGCCTGAGGCTGAGGCGGGACGCACAGTGACTTACCTGAGGCGGGTGGGTAGCGCCGGGGAGGTAAGGGAGCGGCTGGGGTAGGAGGGCCGCGCTTCCCGTCCGGAGCCAGTGCAGGATGGCGCACGTGAGGGGGGGGGGAGGGGGGCGGACAGAGGGTGTGTGTGTGTGTATAGAGCTGCTGTGTTGTGTGTGTGTGTGTGTGTGTGTGTGTATAGAGCTGCTGTGTTGTGTGTGTGTGTGTGTGTGTGTATAGAGCTGCTGTGTTGTGTGTGTGTGTGTATAGAGCTGCTGTGTTGTGTGTGTGTGTGTATAGAGCTGCTGTGTTGTGTGTGTGTGTATAGAGCTGCTGTGTTGTGTGTGTGTGTGTATAGAGCTGCTGTGTTGTGTGTGTGTGTGTGTATAGAGCTGCTGTGTTGTGTGTGTGTGTGTGTGTGTGTATAGAGCTGCTGTGTTGTGTGTGTGTGTGTGTATAGAGCTGCTGTGTTGTGTGTGTGTGTGTGTATAGAGCTGCTGTGTTGTGTGTGTGTGTGTGTATAGAGCTGCTGTGTTGTGTGTGTGTGTGTGTGTATAGAGCTGCTGTGTTGTGTGTGTGTGTGTATAGAGCTGCTGTGTTGTGTGTGTGTGTGTGTGTATAGAGCTGCTGTGTTGTGTGTGTGTGTGTATAGAGCTGCTGTGTTGTGTGTGTGTGTGTGTGTATAGAGCTGCTGTGTTGTGTGTGTGTGTGTGTGTGTGTGTGTATAGAGCTGCTGTGTTGTGTGTGTGTGTGTGTGTTGTGTGTGTGTATAGAGCTGCTGTGTTGTGTGTGTGTGTGTGTGTGTGTATAGAGCTGCTGTGTTGTGTGTGTGTGTGTGTGTATAGAGCTGCTGTGTTGTGTGTGTGTGTGTGTGTGTGTGTGTGTGTGTGTGTGTGTGTGTGTGTGTGTGTGTGTGTGTGTGTGTGTGTGTGTGTGTGTGTGTGTATAGAGCTGCTGTGTTGTGTGTGTGTGTGTGTGTGGGCCGTCACTCCGCCTCAGGCCAATGAGAGGTGTGCGGGGGCGGGCGACCCAAGGGACCAATGAGATTTCCCCTAGGGACACCGGACATCCAGGCAGGCAAACATACAGTGCTTTCACTAATATAGTATAAGATTCTTGTTTGACTCGTTCTATACAGACATTTTCTATATATTCATTGTGGGATTTGATAACATCTGTAAGATCTCTCAGAATATCACATTCTGTACGTTTGTGCTGAATATTTTTCCATTCTCAATTTACTTAATATTAGTTTTTGGCTTCAATTATTTATATCGAGCCCAAAATACCTTTATACAGGATGCTGTTCCCTTTATCCCACAAATGCTGCTTCATTAAAGCCCGTGGGTGGCACTTAATGCATTCTCAGACTTTTAGGCAACATCCCTAATTTCCAAACGTGGGATAAAATCTGTGCATATTTAAATGGTTAATTTTTCCATTTTTCCATTGTGACAAAATATCAATTTTCTCACTCAGACTACTAAATCCCTCCCCAAAAATATCCGTTTCACATAAAAGTGTGTGCGCGCGTCTCCTTCCGCCTAACTGGCACGTCGTCCTTACGGGCGCCACTCCTTGCAACTCCACGCTGCCCTCCAGTGGTAAAAGAAATAAGATACATTTACTGTACTCGTCTGGCAGCTGCTCCCGTATAAGGTGGGTAACTCTGTATTAGGGGTCTTGGTAGAGTATATTTTATACTTATGTCGGATAGATGAGAAAATAATATTCCTAACAGGTTATTGTGAGAGGCCTTGGATCTGATCCTATATGCACGCAGCCCTCGCCTCTCTGACCTTGAACACATACTTCAATCTGATTTTTTGAGACTTGAAACTGGATTTCCCAAAACAAACTGATTTTAAACACTGACAAGACTGTAACAATGGTATTTGGGACCAGAGCTAAATTGCTAAAGCTGCCAATGACAGAGCTTCAGATAAAAACCAGCTCTGATACCATCCTAGCCCCTGTTACTTGTTTGAAATATCTGGGCATATAGTTCAACTCCCATTTAACATTTGGGATGCACATTGATACCCTGACATCCAAATCCTATGCCAAACTAGGTGTACTTTACAGGAACAAATCCTCCCTAAGGCCCTCATGCAGTAAGCAGCGATAAGCCACTTATCACCAGCTTATAGCCAAAAAAGCCTACAGCGATTCAGAAAGCCCAGAGAAGCTGGCGATTAGAGCAAAAATAACCGGGGTTTTTTTGCCGGAAAATAAATAAATAAATAAAATCGGCAGACGCGCGGTGATAAGCCACTTTTCAGCACTGATCGCCAGTTTTTCAAACACGCTCAATTCTATAAGCCCTGATCAGCTTATTGCGGCTGATCGCCACTTTAAAATTGCTGTTTCTTCTCCAAATTGTCCCGCCACAAAAGTTGGCAAGAAGGTGGGGTGAAGCTGCGATGAAAATAACATGCATGTGTCCCAGAGCTGATATCCATTAATATCAGCACCAGAGACCCCCGGCATGAATCCGATGCATAAAAAATGCATTTACAGGCAACTTCATTACCGCCAAGGCAATGAAGGGGTTATACACCCGTGCCAGGCTTATTGTGGGTAGCGGGGGTGGGTGAAGGTGGTATTTGGCCCTGGGTGGGTGTTTAGGCCTTGCCAGGGGGTTGCAGGATGACTTAACCTCTTCTTTAACTTCGTGGTTAATACCGCTAAGGTAATGAAGGGGTTAACCCCTCCCGCTACCCCCCCCCCACCCGGTAGGCCTAAACACCCATCCTTGGGGCCAATACCCCGTTCATCCACCCCCACTACCCACAATAAACAAAAATACACATAACAGCCCCACTAGCCACCTCCTAGGTCCCTAATAAACCATTACAATATTCATAAAACCATTATTTTGTTTACACCCAGGATTATTACATGGGATTAGGGCTATGTTATTCAGTGAGGGGTTGTGTGTTTGTATTCGTAGGGACAGGCAAGGCCGGAGTCAGATGGGTTTCTCCTGCCTCTGTCCTCCCTGTCTCCTGACCCTTCCTGTAGCCGGACAAAGAAGAAGAAGCAGGCACACGGTCTTACTCAAAGGAGGTTTAATATGCCATAAAGTCCAACGTTTCGGCAGTCTAATACTGCCTTTCTCAAGGTGAAGGCTACCAAACACAAGAAAACAGTCACAATATATACCACCCCCCTGATACTCTCCCCGCTCTGCCACATAACCAGGATGTTGACGCCCCCTAGTGACGTCAGAGCTACCATATGGCGCCCCCTAGTGATGTCAGAGCTACCATATGGCGCCCCCTAGTGACGTCAGACGTCTAGGTCTAAATCCCTGGCAATACAGCATAGAGCTGTCTTGGAGGAATGCAGCCACAGCCACACCTCTCCCCAGACTGAACACTCCCCCATGATGACGTCAGCGTGACCCGCCCGTCGGGGGGAAGGGGGGGGTGTGCACCAATCAAGACTGTACTCACAGGGCTGGACAAAGATGTATCCGTCGCCATGGGATCAGTGTCAGAGCAGGGAGGAGTGACACACTCCTATAAATCACCCTGAAAGTGTAAATAAACCACACACCAAAATATTCATAAAGCATATGTGCACAAAACTAATACAGCAATATACTATTAAAAACATGTGACTGTATACTGCTGATGACATCAGTATAATCCTGCAAAGTTACCGTGAAATGCCACATAAGAATATGCAGTACATCAGTATTTAGAATATACTAGTGTGTATACCTAGTCAGAAATGGGTACACACAGCCAGGGGGGGGGGGGGGAGAGAAGGGGGAGGGAGGGAGGGAAGGGAAAAAAAACACACAAAAAGGATAATTTTCCCAATAGGTAAGTGCAGAGTCCATGGATGGTGCAAGATCAAATATGCCTGTAGAAAGACAAAAAATTACCTTCTATTAAGGAAGCATTTTAAATTCTGTTGCTCATTAAGACCCATACCGTTGCTGGTATTTAAAGCATGTATCCAGAATGCTTCACGTCTCAATAAGAAAGTCTCCCTATCTGGAGTAAGAAAATGTGAAAAGATATAGTGCGCTACTACAATCAATAAAAGTGAGGTGATATAGTGATGTACAAAAAGAGGTGACCTTTAAACACGTAGAGTATATGGAACGTCTGCAGCTGTGGCACCAGGGATGGCTCAAATACCCCCTAATAGCAAACAGAAATACAAAAAAACACAGCGCACAACGCTCATAGTGCATTAAAAATTATATTAGTAACCACAAAATAAAGGTGAGTATTAAGCGTACATTTAGATAGAAAAAACAATCATTTCAGGGTTAATGTTACCCAAGCACCAACGGACGCCAATAGAGATGTCGTGGCTCTCTCCTTCTCAATCCCTCAGCCTCGGGGGTAGGGCCTGGGTGGTCTTCCAATCGGTTAGCTGTTAGTACAGCCCTCAGCCTCAAGGTAGTACTTAGGAGGTCTCCAGTTCAGCTGAACAGCAGTACAGCCAATTCGCCGTGCCAAGCAATAATGTCTTTCACTGTTCCAGTCTCTGTAGCAGCGGAGCACACGCTGTGGGGCGTCTATTTTTAATTTTTATGATTCTCCCGCTTTGGGGGGTGACTGAATTGACTACCGGTAGTCAGACTGTTACAGACCGAGCAGCTCATGCATCTAAAGTTACCCGGTCTGCCACCCTCCAGAAAATGAGGAGTTCTGTAGTTACCCTCATTATCTGCATGTATCAGGCTATCCGCCAGATTCCTCCCTCTTTTGAATGCCACCATTGGTGGTACACAGCAACTTTCAGATAATATATCATCATTTTGCAGAATATGCCAGTGTTTAAGACTGGTAGATTTAATAAAACCACCAGCTTGACTGTACGTAGTAAGCAGGAAGGAAAAGACTTGGATCACAACTATGAAAAAACGAGAACTGGAGGCTAATAGAAAAAATAACAAATTATTTATTGGGACATAACTAATTAAAAAGAGAAACCTCTCGCATGGTGCGCTTTATCAAAGAGTAGTTTCACTGGTCTTAATCAAACTCTTATATGGTTTACACCCTCAAAAGCACCGCCCACCTGTGTCCAGGTAAACACAAACCCCCAGGACACAAATTCCCTGTGAAATGAAACACAGGAAAGGGGCGTAATGCTCAGAGGGAAGAGATCCACATAGAGGGAATAAACAGGTAAAAAATTAATAAAAAAGACCAATCACATACAAAAGAAATATCAATAACACATATATATCAACTGTGGAAACATAAACATACACATGTCCAAATCTATAGTGAATATTCAATGTATATTTAACCCATTGATTTGTTAATTTTAATATCATAAGATGGCATATGAATGGTATATCATCAAACGCCTAGACACAATAGATATGGTTTAAAGGACATATGTAAAACACAATATTATTCTAGAAAAAAGTAAATATATAGTTAGAAAAAGGAAAACAAATAATAAATAATAAAGAAGAATAGATGCCAAAAGAAAATGTAGGACAATTGAATTCATTAATAAATATATATCTTATTTGATCACTAGAAAGCAGAAAAAAATGACAATAATAAATAACTTAATAAACAGACAATCATTATTATCATCGTGAGACGGAAGCATAGCAAGAATACTCATACAAAATGTTCATGAAAAATGTTTTAGATTTAAAATTTGTCCCTGAAGAAGCTCCTTTGCTGGAGGGAAACGCGCGTTGGACGCGCAATGTTGTCAGTCTCCTACTTGGAGCTGTTTTAATGTAGTGTCAGCAGTCTCCTGGCTCTAACTGTGTTGATCCCATTAGTTAGTTATTTATTTAATCCTTTAATTTTATAGTGAGTGTGCCTGCTTTCCTTGCACAGCACTGCCGTGTCTGGCAGGTCTATGCTGCAGTGTATGTACTAAGTGAACTTAAAGTGATTTGTTACCGGCGCTAACCACACCCAATCTGTGATAAAATAGTGCACAAAATTAAAATTCAAAATAAAATGTGTCAAGGTGATCACTGATCAAATTCTCAACCTTCCAGGAATGTGTACAGATTCCTTTCAATAGTAGCTTGTCCGGGATGGGAAGGGAGCGAAGATAGCAGGGATACACCATGAAAAATAAAAAATAAATGCATACAATAGTGTAATAAGTTCTTTTCAATCTGGATAAAACATGTATGTCTTGGCTCTATAGCAATGCCTACTTACAGCAGGTCAAAAGGTAAAAAGCATTGATCTACACAGCAGGTAGAAAGGTGTCAGGATCTTCAGGAACAACAGCCCAGGTTTACAGCATAAGAAATCAGCACCTCAGCTCAGACGTCAGTAGATGTGAGTGGATCAGAGACATGCAAAAGAAAGGCAGACCATAGTGTCGATCGTGCATAAAATTTATATAAACAAACAACAAATTTTAGGAATTGTACTCACATTGTGTACATAATCATAGTTCACATAAGGCTTTACTTGAGGCAAATGGAGTGCTGGTTCAGTGTGGAGCAGCTCACCGGGGATCTTCTCCTCAATGAATGCTCCTGAGGAAGTTGTCTAGTACGACGAAACGCGTAGAGCCACTTTCATTGCTGCAGCTGCTCTTTCTACTGAAGGCTTCAGAGTTGCTGAGTTCCCCCACCGTTTGCCTCCAAGACCGGATGCCGTCACCCCAACAGCGGATGTGACGTCAGACGCCATCTCCCACCCGGTCTGTTGTGAGTCTAAGGAGAAGATCCCCGGTGAGCTGCTCCACACTGAACCAGCACTCCATTTGCCTCAAGTAAAGCCTTATGTGAACTATGATTATGTACACAATGTGAGTACAATTCCTAAAATTTGTTGTTTGTTTATATAAATTTTATGCACGATCGACACTATGGTCTGCCTTTCTTTTGCATGTCTCTGATCCACTCACATCTACTGACGTCTGAGCTGAGGTGCTGATTTCTTATGCTGTAAACCTGGGCTGTTGTTCCTGAAGATCCTGACACCTTTCTACCTGCTGTGTAGATCAATGCTTTTTACCTTTTGACCTACTGTAAGTAGGCATTGCTATAGAGCCAAGACATACATGTTTTATCCAGATTGAAAAGAACTTATTACACTATTGTATGCATTTATTTTTTATTTTTCATGGTGTATCCCTGCTATCTTCGCTCCCTTCCCATCCCGGACAAGCAGTGTATGTACTACCATTATCACTGCATTTGCCAGCTTTATCACTCTAGCACTCTTATTTTAACACACTAAAGTCTCCATTATAGTGCGCAGTGCTGGCTGATCTAGCAAGGTAGCTGGACATTTAACCCATTGGCCACTCACTTGTGTACATCTATACACT
Organism: Ascaphus truei; assembly: GCF_040206685.1. NCBI lineage: Eukaryota > Metazoa > Chordata > Amphibia > Anura > Ascaphidae > Ascaphus > Ascaphus truei. Next base: position 11,365 of record NW_027455694.1, read on the forward strand.
TCCATTATTGGGTCTCACCGTTGCTCCAGAGGGGTTAACACCCTGACTCCTAGCAATCTGTGTCCTCCATATCCCACCATTATTAAGTGGTTAAATGGGATAGTATGAACTTATAACTGACGACAAGGTTGCCTGATAGCGTTGATTTAATATATTTTTAATTCACATTACACATTACTTTGGTAATATATGTTTTAAGTAAATTTATTAAAAGTTAATTTTTACACTGTTATGGTGTGCATTTAAGTGAATTCTTTTAGGGGGCACATCCATTTTGTGTTTCCCTTCACCTTTTCTAGATCCCATTCTGTATTAATTCCTGCAGGGGATAATGTATCCAAAGAATGGATCCAAAACATCTCCCGCTGGTTGAGGAGCTTTAATCTATCACCCCCTCTCATGGGCATGGGCACCAGTTCTACAGCAGAAAAATGAACATTTGATAGACCTCCTGAAGGACAGTCAGTAAAATGTTTTGAAACTGGTAACATGAAATCTTTTCTTTTAATGGAACGTATATGCTCCATGATTCTGTTTTTAACAGGGCGTATAGTGCAGCCCACGTACCCTTGGCCACAGCCACAGGTAAGAAAGTATATGACAAATTGTGAGTCACAATTAATAAAGGATGGGATCCTATAGTTCTTTTTAGAATAAATAGTCTTAATAGACTTAATTGGTTTCGCATAGCAGCAAACGCAACATTTTCCACATTTAAAAAAACCTTTTATTTTAAACAGATTTGTTAGACTTCTTAGAGTCAAACAATCTTGGAGAAAGATAGTCAGATAAGGATTTGGATTTCCTAAAAGTAATGGCTGGACCCTGGTTAACTGAACTATGTAGGTCCTTATCAAGAGTGAGGGTCCCCCAATGTTTATAAATGATAGAACGAATCTGTTCAGTCTGGCGACTAAACTGGGTGACAAATAGAGCAGACGTCACTCGATCCAATTCATGTTTCTTCTTGAACTTCACAGACGAGTTCGATAACAAATCGATCCTGTTTGTAGATTTGACACACAGATATGCTGCTTCAATATCAGTGTGATTATATTTTCTTTGAGCAAATCGAGTTTTTAATTCCTCTGCTTGATGCTCAAATAAATCGTCATTTGAACAAAGCCGTCTTAGTCGAAGGAATTCAGCCTTGGGTATACTTCGAATGAATGATTTAGAATGACTGCTGTCTGCTTCCAATAAAGTATTACGTGAATGAGGCTTTCTAAAAATGTCCGTTTGAATAGTGCCTGTCGTGTCAATAAATAAAGTAATGTCTAAATAATTGATGTGATTCATGTGTTCTTCATAAGTAAATTTAAGATTTAAAGAATTAGTATTAAGTGTATGAATAAAGGCATGCAGTGATAATAAATCCCCATCCCAAATCATAATCAAATCGTCAATATACCGTTTATAGAAAATAATCTGATGACGAAAAGAATTATCAGCACCGAAAATGTGTGTGGATTCCCAAAGACCCACAAACAAATTAGCATAAGAGGGGGCAAATGACGTCCCCATAGCAGTACCCCGTGTCTGAAGATAAAATTGTGCATCAAAAGAAAAATAATTATGGGTGAGCAGAAACATAATAGAATCCAAAAGAAAGGCACGTAATGAAATGGACAATGTAGAAGCATCAAGAAAAAATTCCACTGCTCGAATCCCTTGCTCGTGATCTATGATTGAGTAAAGTGACATCACGTCCAATGTCACCCATCTAAAAGTCTTTTTCCAACTAACATTTTTTATATCTTAAAAACAAAAATAAAATAAATAACGAAAGAAAACAGAAATAGTCCTTGGCGCACTATCTGGTATATAAACCTGACAGAAAAATGAAGTCCAAAGATCTTGGTAGTGAGGATTGTTGGTCCGGAATCCAATCGTACTCAAAGTCCTCTGAGGTGGTGGAATCAGATTTGTGCGAATGATGCTTTAATGCATGCCAGACCAATATGATTGGGTTCAAAGCTGGATCTTAATGAATGTTGCAGATGTGTTTTGGGGTCAATGTCTTGGAAGGACTGGTGACCACTCCAGATGTGAAGTATTCAGAAATGTTACGTTCTTCCCTCTGAGCAATAATGACCTTCTGTATGTAGACTCTCTAATATGAGGAAAAAGCCTTAATGGACTGGTCATGCACAGCTGCATCTAAAGACTTAGTAAACAATTATTTGGAAGTCTGACAGGGAGGAGGAGTCAGACTTCCAAATAATTGTTTACTAAGTCTTTAGATGCAGCTGTGCATGACCAGTCCATTAAGGCTTTTTCCTCATATTAGAGAGTCTACATACAGAAGGTCATTATTGCTCAGAGGGAAGAACGTAACATTTCTGAATACTTCACATCTGGAGTGGTCACCAGTCCTTCCAAGACATTGACCCCAAAACACATCTGCAACATTCATTAAGATCCTGCTTTGAACCCAATCATATTGGTCTGGCATGCATTAAAGCATCATTCGCACAAATCTGATTCCACCACCTCAGAGGACTTTGAGTACGATTGGATTCCGGACCAACAATCCTCACTACCAAGATCTTTGGACTTCATTTTTCTGCAGGTTTATATACCAGATAGTGCGCCAAGGACTATTTCTGTTTTCTTTCATTGTTTGTTTTATTTTTGTTTTTAAGCTATTGTTGTACTTACCTTGTGGATAGGTTTGTGGTTTTTCAATCCTTAGGCAGCCGTCTTCTCAGTTTGTTATATTAGTCTGTAGAATTCACTAGTTTATTGTTGTATCTTTGTAAGGGAATTCCAACATTTAGAGCACTTATCCATCATTATCGTGTATTGTTAAGTTAGGCTAATAGGTTAAGCGCTTAGTATATGTTTAGTTTAATTTTTTCTATCATAACATTTTTTATAGCGGATAAAAGATCCATAGAATCTCTCAGAAAAGAAGGCAGATTTTTTACCAGTGGCTGTAAAAAACCATCAATGTAGCGTGATAACCCATCTCCCAAAGATCCAATACTGGCCACAATGGGCCGCCCAGGAGGGCGGACAAGTGACTTATGGATCTTTGGGAGATGGTGGAAGATGGGCACAATAGGTGAGGCATTGTAGAGAAACTCATATTCCTTTGTGTTAAGTACAAATAGGGCCTTTCCTTCTTCAAGAATCTCTTTCAAAAGGTGTAAAAACTCACATGTGGGATCATGTCAATTTTGTATAAGATTCAACATCCTCAAGTAATCTAAGTGCCTCTGCCTGATAATCTGAAGAAGAGGGCACCACAATGGCCCCTCCCTTATCAGCCTTTTTGATTGTAATAGACCTATCTTCCCTGAGGGCAATCATCTCCTGGAAGTCAATATCTGACAGATTCGTTTTATTTAAAGAGGGAACCCCCCGGGGTACAATACCCCTAGCCAATAACCTGAGATCCCTCTCAACCAGCTTCTCAAAGGTCTTAATATTATGATTGTTAAAAATATGAGGGCAAAAGGTTGATTTCTTCTTAAGACCTAAGTGTAATTGCCCAAAGAAGCTGAATGAGGAAGGGATCTCAGGCTCCAAATCCTGATTTTGTTCATCATAAAGATCTCTAAGATCTGATAAAGCACATTGTTCACGAAATGAATGCAAATCCAAATTCTCCATTGAAACATCAATACCATCAACATTCTCAGCTAGACCTCTATCAGTGGAATATAGTGGAACCTCTGTTGTCCCTTTTTTCTATTAAAATATTTTTTAAGAGACAATTTGCGAATTAATTTTTGGAGATCAATGATGGTATTGAATAAATTAAAATCTTGGTATGGGGCAAAATTTAAACCTCTATTTAGAACCGCAATCTGGTCATCTGTAAGAGTCTTATGTGAAATGTTGATAACATTATCCACAACTTCTCCTATGCATATTTCTTTCTTTTGCTCGATCCCCCGGATCCCCCTCCCCCTTCTCTTCTTTGATGATCTCCTTGTCCTCTTTCGTTTTTTGACTCCTTTTGAAACAAGGAGTATGAAGGTTTATCTTCTTTCCGAGAGGGCATCATAACAGATTTTTGTGAAGAGTCGGTTTCAGGGGAGGTAGATCTAACTCGCCAATTATCATCATCATCACAAAAGGAAACGCCTAGTGAACGACTCTCATAGTCAGAACCATCTGACTCAAAACTGGAAGCGTTTCCATGGCGTTTTAGGATGGATTTATTCGGGTTCTTGGAGTCACCTTGTTTTTTATTATTCTGATATTTAGAACCAGATTTTGGTTGTGGCTTTTGTGCGTTTGTAGTGTAGCGTTGCCATATATAAACTTGCTGCTTCTCATAGTCTATCTTGTCCCTATCAAACTTTTGTTGTTTCTTAATCATTAGAGACTTTTCCATAGCACCCACGTTGCTTAAAAGTGTTTGGTCATATTTAATAAAATTCTCCATTTTTCTGCAACCTTTCAATTTATCCTGTAGGACTTTCACAGTGGCTCTCACTTTCTTTTTTTTAATTTAGCTTATACTTAATGATCAATTTGATTAGCTTAAATGAGCAATGATCTAATATGGCTTTCCAGTCATTCTCAAAATCTTTATTAATAAAGCCAAAGGACGGTACCTTTTTCAAGCGTAAGCCTCACGGAATCCTTTTAACTCTAGCATAGTTCTCAAGAGTGGTAATGTCCCACCAATACCTAATGTCCTGTGATAACAGTTTTTCCAATGTAAGGAAGTGGGTAATTAAGTCAGCAGGCTCTTCACAGATGAAATTAGCACCTTCATCAAAAACTGACTCTGCCCTCCTCTGACGGTGAGTGTCTCCACAGTTAAAGGCATAGGTATCAGTAACCCCTTCCTCATCCTCCACTTCTACATAATCTTCCATAATAAAAAACACACAGGATAGGAATAGCACGAATACTCACTCCAGAGAAATAAAAAAAAATGTTCCACAGAAAGAAAAAATGTGAATAAATAGATGCCACAAAAAATAAATAAATAAATGGTTAGAAAAAAAAATAACGATAGCACTCCAGTTCTCAAATCACCAATTAAGTGATTACATACATATTCACGGGGTATAAGCCTCTTCTTATAATGTCAATAATGAAAGTCTTAATTCCAGGCTGAGCAGCCGTGGCCAAACCAGCAATATGCGAAGCAGAGGAAAAGACCTCCCAGCCCAATGTTACAATCCTGGTAAGATAGCGTGTATCACGCGCATGCTGTATTAACCCCCAGCAAAATGAATCCTTAGAGGGACCAAGGGCCCATCGTGTCCAGTGTTTTCCCGTTCAATGTGATCAAGGATTCATCACAGCTACAGTGCTTATTCCTACATGGTTGGTCTCCGATGTGCTGGGGGTTAATACAGCCTGCGCGTGATACACGCTGTCTACCAGGCTTGTAGCGTCGGGCTGGGAGGTCTTTTCCTCTGCTTCGCTTATGACTGTACGTAGTGGTAAATACAAGCCTGTCCTCCTTCTTATTTTTGGTAGCACTTACCTCTTTATCCAGTGCCCGGTCTAACACAGCAGGAGGATATCCCCTAGCCAGGAATCTACTACGTAGTTCTCCAATAGCTGGTTCAATATTATCCTTCCTGCTCGTGATTTTGCAGACCCGGACTTTCTGTGAAAAAGGTAATGCATCAATAAGAGAAGGAGGATGATGGTTATCTGCCCTTAAAATGGCATTTCTGTATGTATCCTTTCTAAAAAGATCAGTATGTAACTCCCCATTAGTCTGTGTAATGAGGACATCTAAAAAAGAGAGTTGCTGTGTACCACATCATCTGAAAAACACGGTGGAGGCAGTGATGGCATGGGCATGCATGGTTTACAATGGCACTGGGTCACTAGTGGTTTTTGATGATGTGAACGAAGACAGAAGCAGCCGGATGAATTCTGAAGTGTATAGGGATATATTGTCTGCTCAGATTCAGCCAAATTCAGTGAAGTTGATTGGACGGCGCTTCACTTTACAGATGGACAATGACCCAAAACATACTGCGAAAGAAACCCAGGATGTTTTTAAGGCAAAGAAGTGAAATATTCTGCAATGGCCGAGTCAATCACCTGATCTCAACCCGATCGAGCATGCATTTCACTTGCTGAAGACAAAACTTAATGCAGAAAGACTCACGAACAAACAACAACTGAAGACAGCTGCAGTAAAGGCCTGGCAAAGCATCACAAAGGAGGAAACCCAGCGTTTGGTGATGTCCATGCGTTCCAGACTTCAGTCATTGCCTGCAAAGGATTCTCGACAAAGTATTAAAAATTAACATTTTATTTATGATTGTGTTAATTTGTCCAATTACATTTGAGCCCCTGAAATAAGGGGACTGTGTATGAAAATGGTTGCAATTCCTAAACGTTTCATACGATATTTTTGTTCAACCCCTTGAATTAAAGCTGAAAGTCTACACTTCTATTGCATCTCAGTTGTTTCATTTCAAATCCATTGTGGTGGCGTACAGAGCCAAAATTATGAAAATTCTGTCAGTGTCCAATTATTTCCGGACCTAACTGTGTGTGTGTGTGTGTGTGTGTGTGTGTGTGTGTGTGTGTGTGTGTGTGTGTGTGTGTGTATATATATATATATATATATTTTTTTTTTAATGATAGGGATGTAAAGTAGGTTTGTAAATGAAAAAAAAAAATATGAAACCCTTAATACAGCTGAATCCCGTTATAACGCGGTGCTCTTGGTCCACATAATGAGCACGTTATAACCAGGATCGCGAAATGGTCGGCGCAATCAGGAAGAACGGTTCTGCGAGGACTTACCCGGCATCTGCAGCTCTCTCCACTTCATCAGGCTCCGAGGTGCTTACATACGCTCTCCCAAGCTTTCAATTTGACTGACTTTTGAGCGCAGGAGGGTCACATGACCCTTCTCTGATCAATGACAGCCCAACAGTGAATACATTTTATATAATACACATGCGGGAATTGAACCCTGATCACCCATGGACTGCACTGTGCAGTAGATGTTACGTTTGTTTATAGAGTCAGATTCATCACACCAATACTGTGGTGTAGCAGCTAGAGAATTGCACCAGCATATGAAAGATCATGGGTTCAATTCCCGCATGGTGTAGGGGTGTGTGTATATATGTGTATCAGCGTGTGTCTGTTAGCAATAATGCATTGAATATTATATAAAAATAAAACCTTGGAGATGTTTTTAAATCGGGAGCCACGCTCAGACAGCATTAAAAGCGGATTCGCGCTATAGCAGATTGCGCTATAACGGGGTTGAGCTGTACTAATATTTTGACCACAGGGTAAACGGGTTGGAGTAAGCCATGCTTCTTATCTGTACCAACATTAAATACCCAAGGGTTTAAAGATTGGTACATGTCTGGAGTGTTTATATCTAGCTAGCACCAACACTGTCCTGGGTTTCCATTACTCAATGCAATATAAAAAAATGTTTGTTTGTTTTTTCAACTTTAAATTTTTATTGGAAAGTACAAATACAGCCAATGTTCCACAGCCCATTATTACATTTCCAGTTTTGTTAAACACATGTAATGACGCCTCGAAGACACATCCACTTAACACTTTACAAACAAGACCAGACGAACTTGACAAGGGGACAGGGAAAGAGGTTAGGGGTGGGAGGGAGGTGGTAGGTTGCCAGGCTCTGGTGCAGTTTTTTAGATATCTCTTGTTCAACCTTTTAGGCAATAGCTAAGGGTTTTAACTGGGACAGGTTCTTCTGAGGTTTCTTTCTTTTATTTGTTTTTCCCTATTCTATGACTACATGAAGGTCTGCTAACTGTGCGTCGCTGAGTCGTGTTGTCTAATCTGCCCTTAAAGGAGAACGCACCTAGTTTAATTAGTGCAAGATTGAGGTGGCGTCCACTCCTGGGATGTCTACCTGGGTCAACCATGGATCCCAGACCTTTAGAACATTTGTGCCGGAGTCATTAACTAAACTCGTTAATTGTTCCATCCGGCAGACATGCCAAATTCTGTTTTTGATCTTAGGGATAATTGGTATCTCCTGCTGTTTCCATAATGCTGCGATCTCACATCTTGTGGCTGTAGCAAAATGCGCGATTAATTTATGCGACGCATTTGACAGACCCTGGTTCCGCATGCCCAATAGGAACAGCCACGGGTCCAGGGGGATCTCCAAATCGAGAATCCGCTGAATCCAATCTCTGATTTGTTCCCAAATAGGGGCCCCCTTAGTGCAAGACCACAACATATGTCGGAGGTCAGCTGCTTCCCCACACTGTTTAGGGCAGAGAGGGGAGTAGCCTTTTACAAATTTCGCTAAGCGCGTCGGAGTGTAATACCACCTCATAAGGACTTTATATGCGTTCTCCTTTAATGTGGTGCAGATTGAGCTTTTCGCCGCCGCCTGTATAATTCTGTCCCATTCGTCGTCCTCTAAAGTCTCTCCTAGGTCTGATTCCCAGTGTCTCATGTAACTCAGTCTATTGTCAATGGGCGACTTCTGGCAGATCACTTCCCTGTACATTCTAGATGTGAGTCCCCTTGTGTCCGTATCTCTGGAACACAGCTGCTCAAAATTTGTACGCGCCGGTCGAATTGGCGTTTTATTGTAGAAATCTCTGATCTGGAGGTACCTAAAACATTTGTTTGGGATATTCTTAGAGGATTTAATTTGGTCAAATGTTTGTATGGTCGTTATGCCCTCCAGATCTTTTAGACGGGAGAAGCCCTTCTGAGTCCATATCAAGAAATTTTTGCTATTCAGGTCCGGAGCGAAGTCTGGGTTGCCCACTATTGGTGTCATTAATGATGTTTTGGTAGTCAAATTACATTTGAATTTCGTGGCCTCCCAAACTTATAATGAATTGACCATGGTCTGCAGCGGATTGTTCATCTTGCGTACCCCTTCTCTGGGTAGCCAGATTAAATTTCGGATTTCAATTGGTGCACAGCATCTCTTCTCCAACTCAACCCATCTCCGTAGGCTTGGGTCTGTGTGCCATTGGAAAATCTGCCCTAATTGGGCTGCTTTATAGTAGGCCTGCAAGCAAGGCACCGCTCACCCTCCGCAGGATGAATGGGACGTTTTAATATTCCTTTAGCAATTCTTGGGTTTTTCCCGTTCCAAATAAATTTTATAATTTTTGACTGGAGGGAGAGGATGTCCGCCTGCACCAAAGGGATAGGGAGACTCTGGAAAAGATATAGCATCTTTGGGAGGAGATTCATTTTCACGCTATGTATCCTCCCAATCCATGAGATGCTCCCCTTCATCCAGGTTCGGAGATCCTCCCCCAGCGTCTTTATGATCTTGGGGAAATTTGCTTTATATAAAGTTTTGTACTCCCTTGTGAGATAAACCCCTAAATATTTGATAGCGGAGGGTTGCCATTTGAACTGAAAATTGAGGTCAATCAGTTTTTCAACTTCTTTTGGTAGATTAATATTGAGGGCTTCTGATTTAGACTGATTGATCTTAAATCCCGAAATTTGGTTAAATTTGCCCAGTATGTTGAATACATTTGGGAGAGATGTGAGAGATTTGGCTATTGTGAGAATGACATCGTCCGCATATAGAGCGGCTTTGTGCATTTGGTCTCCCACAGGGATACCAGAGATATCTGGGTTATTTCTGATGTGTGCCGCCAAAGGCTCTATACATAAGGCGAACAGTAGTGGCGACAGCGGGCATCCTTGACGTGTTCCGCTTTTGATTTCAAACTGTTCTGAGGGGAAACCTTGATATCTCACTCTTGCTGTTGGGTTTTTATACAACGCCAGGATGGCCTGCAGGAGGCGTCCCTCAAAGCCAAATGCTCTCAGTGTTTCCGATAGGTAGGGCCAATCTATTCTATCGAAGGCTTTTTCAGCGTCCAGACTTAACACCATGGAGTGAATTTTTTCTTTTTGGGCCAGATCAATTAGGTCAATAATTCTCCTGGTGTTATCTGCCGCTTGTCTACCTCCGATAAACCCTACTTGATCCGTGTGAATTAACCCGGGAAGAACACTACCCACCCTGTTGGCTATAAGTTTAGAGTATATTTTGAGGTCCAAGTTAATCAGTGAAATGGGCCGGTAGCTCTTACAGTCTGCCGGGTCCTTTCCGGGTTTATGGATCACCGATATTGAGGCTTGGAGCATTTGTGCTGGGAATGAGGCCCCTGCTAAGATTTCATTGAATAACTTTAACATGTGGGGGGCTAGAATTTTTAAATATTTATTGTAATATAAGTTCGAAAAGCCATCTGGCCCTGGGGCTTTAGCCGGTTTTAGTGCTTTGATGACCCCAGAGAGTTCCTCCATCGTGAAGTCCGACTGGAGTGCCTCCCTTTCGCATCTCTTCAAAATGGGTAAATGTGCCTCTATTAAGAAGGTCCGTAAATCCTCCTTTGTTTTCGGATTATGGGTTACCTTATCTCCATTGTATAATATTTCGTAATACTTTTTGAATTCCCCTGCTATGTTCGCTGGGATGGAGGTAAGGTCCCCATCTTGGTTTCGAATTGCGTGAATGTGATAGTTTGGAAGCTTGTTTTTTTAGCTTATTGGCAAGTAGTGTGTCAGGCTTGTTAGCTTTTTCATAAAATTTCCGCTTGGACCAGGTCAATTCCTTCTCGGCCTGGGCGGAGAGGAGGAGGTTAAGACTAGTTTTAGTGGCTAGTATTTGAGTTAACGTGTGGGCATTCTTATTTTTTTGTGGAGGGAGGAAAGCTCTGCTAGCTGTTCCTCTAGCTTCAAAATTTTTCCCTCCCGTTCTCTTTTCCGTTTAGCGGCCAGATTCATAATGACCCCCCTGAGGGTAGCCTTATGGGCCTCCCACAGTCTGGAGTGCGTAGCCACACTCCCCTCATTCTCCTCGAAGTATTGTGTGAGCTTTTCCCCAATTTCCACCTGTAGGGCTGGGATTTTCAGCAAGATTTCGTTTAGTTTCCAGTTCGCTCTAGGTCTGTCTAGTGGGATTAGTGTGCACCGCAGCTCTATAGATGCATGGTCTGACCATGAAATATCATGGATCTCGGTGCGAGAGACCCCAGGGACCATTCTGTTGGATACAAGGAAGTAATCTATCCTGCTATATGTGTCATGTGGGTGTGAGTAGAAGGTGTATTCTCTCAGTCTCTGGTGTTGTTCCCTCCAGATGTCGAGTAGTTGGCAGTCACGTAACCCTTTTTTAATTGTTAGTATGTCAGATCTGTGTGTAATATTAGTGGATGAACATCTGTCAAGGTCCTCCCGTAGTGCCCTGTTCAAGTCTCCAGCGACAATGATATTACCTCTGGCCACTTTGTTGAGTTTCCCAAAGAAGGTAGAGAAAAAAACGGGGGCCGTCTCATTAGGGGCATATATTGTTGCTAGAGTAATTGGGAACCCTTGGATTGCACCTCTTACTATGAGGAATCTGCCCTCTTTATCTTTGAAAGTCCTATCGGGTACGAACGGTATTCTTTTATGAATTAGTATGGCCACCCCTTTTTTTTTGACTTTCGCGGAAGACAAAAAGTGTGTCGGGTAGTCCTTATCCAGGAATTTGGGGTAGTTGTCTTGAGAGAAGTGTGTTTCTTGCAGAAACAGAATTTCTGCCCCTTTACGCTTATAATCTCGGAAGGCGATTCTGCGTTTAACCGGGCTGTTAAACCCCTTAATGTTATGTGATACTAGCCTGAGTTCCTTACTCATTTAAAAGTATGAGATGACTTTGCTGCCGATATCTGTTCTTGATTGATGCACCTGGACCACAATCCCGACCTCCTCTTCTTCTCGAACTGCAATACCTCACTTCACCACCTACAGCAATACACAAGGGGGAGCACACAAGAGGGTACACCTGGGGGGACACAACAAACACTAGACAAGACAAAAGACAGTAGAATTCTCGTCGTCTCGGCGACGTCGCCTCCTTGACGAGATCACCGCCTTTGGGAAGCTGGACTCCTCTCCAACCGTCCGGAGGAAACGTGGGATGAAGTTCATTCACCCACCGCGTCCAGTCCCAAAGGACTTCACTAGGGCCCAGGAGATCCACCCTCCTCCCCCCTAGTGCGTGGCCCATGCGGATTTTTGAAGCAGGTCACTCCCCCCCACTCCTGCCTCGCTCTTCCTGAGCTTGAATTAATAAAACCTAACATATACTATGCATAACCAGAGTCTGTCCCGGCTTTGTTCACCCCTGTAGTGTATCAGGCTAATCCCTCGGTGTCATGGCCTCAGCAACCTGTGTTTCTTTGCTTCTCCTCCAGTTCTCGTCCCCCTACTTGAGGTCTGGTCCCCGGCCACGGTGAAGCTGTCACCAAATAAAGAAACTCACCCCCGAGTGAAAGAGCGGTGATCTCCGACACCCCAACTACAGATGTCCAGTGATCAAGCAACCTGCGCTGAAACTGAATCCCTGGTGAGAAAATTTGCGGCCTACCTTTCTGATGATGGCGGCCCCCGAAACAAGATGGCGAAGCAGCTCTAGAAGGCAGGAATCCACAGTGAACCGCAGGAGCAGGAAGAGAGCGGTGAGCGGGAAACAGGAGCGGGCGCACGCACCTCCGCACTGGTGAGAGACGTCTTCCAAAATGGCCGCCCCCCGGATACGCATCACAGCTGTGCCCCGGAAGGAGCGGCGCCATCTTGGAGGTGGCGCGGAACCAGCTCCCACCGGCGCGACCAGATGACGTCACCAGCAAGACCAAGGACAGCCGTAAGCCCATCAAGGCGTCCAGAATGCGCCGGATGACCCGCGCAGGCCTGGATTAGTCATCTCACCGGCCCGACGCGGGCTTTTTGAATTTTGCGTCTGGGAAGAATAGAAAGACATACGGGAAGGGAATTAGTATAGCGCCGTAGCGGCAGAACCATTAAGCGAGTAAGGGCAGGGTGAGTGATAGAGAGGGAGTTAGTAAGAGGATAAAAGCAAGTAGATGAGAGGAAATAAGCCGAAGTGGAGACATTTAAGGAGACAATACTATAAGAAGGAGTAAGGAAGTAGACTTGAATTTAAAGTGGGGTAGGGATGCAGCAAGTAGTAAGGAAGTGGTAGAGGGGAGAGCAAGGAGGAGAGGAAGTAGGGAGCTAGAAAGAAAGAAGAATAAATGTGGAGAAGTGAGGAAATCAGAAAGCTATAGAAATGTGCAAGTTAGATAGTGGGAGTGGTGACTGGAAGTGGAGTGAAGGGGGACGTGAAGTAGGACTTGGTAGGTTAGGTATCAAAGGAGGTAGAGAAGTGTTAGTAGGTTGGTGAAGACAGGTTGAGTGGGAAAGGAGAAGGGAAGTAAGGAGCAGGGCGACACAAGGTTTAGATAGACAGATGCGATCGCTGGGGAAGGTTGAAATCAAAAAAATGTTTTAAAGCACTTTACTACATTTGTGAAGTAAGGCTTTAACCGATAATAAACAATACAGACCGGCGCCAATTAGTCCAAGGTGATACTAATGTCCAGCACTGAAAGAGTCTCAGAATAGTAGATAGCTGCAGTAGTATCTTCACAGCTTGTCTTCAATGATTGGACTCCATATGTATGTGCATGGGAGAAAAAATAGACAAAGAAAACATATCATAGTGCAGTATGCAAACAACCAAACATGCAGGACAAACAGGACAAGACAAACACTACATAAAACAGGCAAGGCTGACTAATCCTACAATAAAGTATTAACACAATTAAAATGAAAATGATGAGGTAGCACACGTGGGATCCGGTGGGTAAAAACCGGAATCCTACTTACAGTACTGCCACAGGACATAAGCAGGGGTGTAAGGATAGATGGTAACCGGCAGCAGCTCCGTTTTTTCAGTCCTCAGACCTCCAGGGATCTCTCTCTCTCCGTGACCAGAAGCACGTCACACCACGCGGCTTGACGGATCTCGTGGAGCTCCTGGTGCTGTCTGTCAAGCTCAATCCGGAAATCCGCTGCTAGGAGGCGGGTGCAATCGCCGAATTTCCTTTCACTTGGCTGCAAGGCTCCCGCAGTCACTACCAGTCCTCTGCCACACTCAAAATGCAAATCTGCCCAACGCGTTTCATGCGCATGCGCACTTCTTCAGGGAGTGAGCCTGTTTTATGTAGTGTTTGTCTTGTCCTGTTTGTCCTGCATGTTTGGTTGTTTGCATACTGCACTATGATATGTTTTCTTTGTCTATTTTTTCTCCCATGCACATACATATGGAGTCCAATCATTGAAGACAAGCTGTGAAGATACTACTGCAGCTATCTACTATTCTGAGACTCTTTCAGTGCTGGACATTAGTATCACCTTGGACTAATTGGCGCCGGTCTGTATTGTTTATTATTTGTCTTGTTTTTCCAACCTGTCTTGGAGTTGGTATCACCTGGCAGCCTAAGTTTATTATTATATATTTATATTTTATTGTGTGCACTATCACATTATAACATTATTGTCACTGCACAAGATTTTTTAGCGCTATATACACCCATTTTTTTCTTGTTAAGGCTTTAACCGAACATGAAAATCAGTATTCTGAAGGAGCAAGTCACACGCTTTTTATAAAAAAAAAAAATTTAAAACAGGATTGAAGCAGAGGGTCTCCCCAAGCTGAACCGCATTCATTTCAACTCTGGGACCCCCCCATTTCGATAATACTTCCCTCCAAAGGGGGTGCCAGGCTATACGATAAAGGGGGTAACCAGGCTATACAATAAAGGTTACCACTGGAACGGTGAGCCCCTGGCAGCTACCTGGCACCATAAGCCAGGGGCCAGGCATTATAACATGTGAAAGTTAAAGTGTCCCCGGCCTTTCCACTTTTCATAGAAAAATGGAAAAAATGTGTGGTGCTCTGAAAAAAAGCCTCAAAATATGTAGTACAAAAATTGTAACGTTCAATAAATGTATATAATGATAACGGAAATGAAAACCCCCTGGATAATGGATAAGGGATAGCCAATCCATAGGACACAGAACAATCATGTATTAATCACTGCTCCATTGTAATCTGACTAGTGGGCTAGGGCCCCCACGAGCACTGTAGTAAGGGGCCACACAATAAAGTGTCCCAGCATATAATGTCAGAATGGAGAATGTGCTTGTGATAAAATAACTCACAGTTAGAGTTGGTAATGTCCTTTTGGCTGTCCAGGTTTCTTCTTTCACAGTAGGGGGCGTGCTTCCGTTTTTTCTGGATGACTTGACACGAAGCAAAAGGAAAAAGCAGGCACTAATACTCAGGAAAGTAAAAAAAGGTCGAATGAAATCCAGGAGAGCGTGTGCCCATAAAAAAAGACCATTTTAATGGAAACCACAAAAAAATACAGCTACATTACGGGGTATACAGACCCCCACCAACGCGTTTCGAGCCGCGTTGGTGGGGGTCTGTGTATTCAAATACTTTCTAGGCAAGCTACCCACCTATCTGAACAAGCTCCTCACCCCTACCACGTCAGCACTTATCATCTGAGATCAGACTCCAACAGACTGCTCATGGTCCTAAGGTTCAACAAAGTATCCGGACGCTCCTCCTCATAGGCCTTCATTATACCACCGGCGGCGGGACACGCGCGCTACCTCCGTGCGATGCGCTGCCCGAAACTTGCACTGCAGGCAGGAGGCATCGGGAGGCGAGGCCATGATGTCACGTGAGTGGTTCACGCTCATTGGCTGAACCGCTCACATGACGCGGCCATCGCTCCAGAAAATAAAATTCTTGGATCTGTTCGAAAATTTGCGCACTTGGTCACCCATTCTTAGCGTGCGCTCATAGGAAAACTTTTATTTGTTTTGGTGGCGCACAACGTTCTGCGCTCCGCCGCTTCGGGTATAATCACGGCCTTACCGTGCACCCCAAAACTGGAACAACCTACCAGAGACTCTTGCAGATGCCACCAGTCTAAGTTCTTTCAAAACTAAGGCTGTCTCACATTTTAATCTGGTCTGTAACGGTTACATGCGCCTATAATATATATATTATCTCTAACTGTGCATGCAATGTCTTGTATA
The DNA here is from genome assembly GCF_040206685.1 of Ascaphus truei. Classification (NCBI taxonomy): domain Eukaryota; kingdom Metazoa; phylum Chordata; class Amphibia; order Anura; family Ascaphidae; genus Ascaphus; species Ascaphus truei. The sequence continues at coordinate 27,235 of NW_027455694.1, forward strand.
TAATGTATACCCTGTTCACTTAATGTAACTATGGATTTGTAACCATGTATCTGTCATCATAACTCTGTGCCCAGGACATACATTGAGAGTTACCTCATTTTCAAGTATTGCTTCCTTCCTGGTAAAACATTTTATAAATAAATAAAATATCCGAGGCCTAAGGAGCGAACACATGATTAGGAAATGCAGGAGGGGGGTGCAGGACCCTCCAGGACTGAATGGGTGAAAATCCCTCAGCTGCCCCAGGGACATCAACTTTAGGATTT
>NW_027455694.1:30000-32217 GCF_040206685.1 Ascaphus truei
TCCCCCCCCAACACACACAATCCCCCCCCCCAACACACACAATCCCCCCCACACACAAACACACACCCCCCCCACACACAAACACACACCCCCCCACACACAAACACACTCAATCCCCCCCCCCCACACACACACTCACTCAATCCCCCCCCCCCATACCTTGTGACCTTGAGCAAGTCACGTTATCTCCCTGTGCCGCAGGCACCAAATAATAGATGTATGTGTAGGGATGTGGTAGGAGCCTCATATGTGTGTTCAGTTGGTGTTTTGACTGTTCAGGAGAGTCATGTGGAGGTCTGCGCTGATGCAATAGCTGTGAGTCTGTGCAGCTCAAGGCAGAGAAGCTCCGCTGAGGAACTACAACTCCCATGAGCTCCTGGGCAGTCACCTGACTTGAGGAGCCAATCGGAAGGCTAGAATTACGGGAGGAGGAAAGGGAAGCGTGGGGGAGAGGCTAGTCAGAGGGGATCTGGAAGGTAAAGGAGGAGGGTGTATGCGTGCAGGGGGTCCGTGACCCGCCTGCATAGGCTAGCTTTACCCCGCAGGCCCTTAGGAGAAACCCCTGAGTCACAGTGTGCTGCTGTGCTGCAGGGACGGCCATAGTGCTAGCGATCAGTCACCTTACTGTGTACACAGTTAGGGACAAGCGTGCGGAGCAGGTTTGCTGGTGAGCTGCTTGGGACCAGACAGCTGCACTGCGGACATCCCAGACAAGCAAGGATTCGGCTGATCCTTTTCCAAGTATTACCGGTCACCGCCGTGACCGGAAGGTAGTAGATACGTCAAGTGCACCAACACCGGTCAACAGGCGCTGATCCCGCCTTAGGCATAACTATAGGGAGACACTAGCGAGTACACACCGCTATCGTACTATTACACGGACACGGTGTGTGGGGCACGCGGTGACGGGATAGAGACACTCATAAGAGCGTGGCTGAGCCACTATTGTACAGGACAATATTCCCTAGGGGTGTGGCCGAGCCACTGATGTTAGAAGGACATTATCCGTTAGCGGTGTTAGGGTATGATAGAGTATAAGTATAGTGTTATAAGATAAGTGTATGCATATTGGGTTATTGCCACGGTTCATATAGAGTATAAGTTTATTATTGCACATAGTAAAGTTGGTTGCACGCATTGTATCGGTGTGTTTCTTGCCCAGGGGAATCTTACATGACGGTGATCCTGGGTAAGTGGAGGCGCTGCGCTAATAAGTGTTACCCCAGGCTCCCAGCTAGCGGAGGCTCAGATCTCCTGGAGCCGCAGGTGCGCGCAGTTACCCGAAGTCGCTTAGAGTGTCAGAAAAAGGGCTACAAATGTCTTTTTTTATATAGCGCCATTAAATGTACATAGCGCTTCCCAGCAGTAATACATGTGACAATCATATAAATTACAAATAACAGGTCATGGGAATAAGTGCTTCAGACATAGATTGTAAGCTCTATGGGGTAGCGGCTCGCGCCTGCAAACATTCTATGTACAGCACTGCATACACTGGCGGTGGAAACATTACTACTGTTTTATATCAGACCTGACTGCTGATATAAACAGGACTTTAAAATCAGTTGCGATTCATAGAAAACCAGTGTGATCTGCCTGGCTTCTATCTAGGTGACGCTAGAGGGTGAGAGGGTGAGAGGCTGGTGTTGCTGTTTAGGGGGCGGGAGAAGAAATCATGGCGCCCTCCCGTGTGAGGCAGGACAGTGATAGCCACGCGCGGACCCCCCGGTTACCTGGCTGCAGGCAGGGCTTGCGGACCCCCCGGTTACCTGGCTGCAGGCAGGGCTTGCGGACCCCCCGGTTACCTGGCTGCTGGCAGGGCTTGCGGACCCCCCCGGTTACCTGGCTGCAGGCAGGGCTTGCGGACCCCCCAAATACGTGGCTGAAGGCAGGGCTTGCGGACCCCCGGTTACCTGGCTGCTGGCAGGGCTTGCGGACCCCCCGGTTACCTGGCTGCAGGCAGGTCTTGCGGACCCCCCGATTACGTGGCTGCAGGCAGGGCTTGCTGACCCCCCGGTTACCTGGCTGCAGGCAGGGCTTGCGGACCCCCCAGTTACGTGGCTGCAGGCAGGGCTTGCGGACCCCCCGGTTACCTGGCTGCAGGCAGGGCTTGCGGACCCCCCGGTTACCTGGCTGCAGGCAGGGCTTGCGGACCCCCGGTTACCTGGCTGCAGGCAGGGCTTGCGGACCCCCCCGGTTACCTGGCTGCAGGCAGGG
>NW_027455695.1:0-32216 GCF_040206685.1 Ascaphus truei
TGGAACAACAACATAAAATTAACCCTTCAAAAAAAATCTATAAAGCCCTGATCACCGCTAGAAATGAGTTAAAGAACATCCAACTTGAAAGGGTGGAAAAGGCCCTCAAATGGACAAACCAGAGGTATTACGATAAGGGTAATAAGGCTGATAGACTGTTGGCCTCTAAACTAAGAGGCGTACAAAAAAGATCCCAGATCACGGCGATCAGAAAGGGGTCTGGTGAGGTGCTATATAACGAGAAGAAAATAGCGGACGAATTCACTAAATTTTATACTAAACTCTACAATTTGAAGACTCAAAAGGGGGCCTCAGAGTCGGCAAAGGCGGAAGCAATCTTAAGCTATCTAGCTGATTGTGATCTACCCAAGTTGACGGAGGAAGAAAATTCCCACCTCAACTCCAAAATCACGAAAGAAGAACTGATATCCGCGGTAAAGGTCTCTAAAACATCCAAAGCACCAGGCCCAGATGGCTTCTCCAATACCTATTATAAAAAGTTCCTCCCAATCCTGACCCCGCATTTGATGAACCTGTTTAACTCATTCCTGGAAGGGAACCCGATCCCTTCATCAATGTCCCTAGCTAACCTGGCCATTATTCATAAAGAGGGGAAAGACCCAACACAGTGTGGGAGCTACAGACCCATTTCACTTTTAAATAATGATTTGAAACTATATAGTAAAATCCTGGCGAATCGGTTGAACCCCATTCTGCCAAGATTAATAAATATAGACCAGGTGGGGTTCGTCCAAGGGCGTCAAGCCTCGGACAATACCAGAAAGATTTTTGACATCATTGAACACGTCCATCTTACAAACTCCAAGGCAATGCTATTAAGTTTAGATGCAGAGAAGGCATTTGATAGAATTGATTGGCTTTTCCTCACTAAAACGTTGGAGAAATTCGGTTTCAAAGATACATACCTAGAAGGAGTAAAGGCGTTGTACCAAAACCCGTCAGCAATTGTAAAACTACCAGGAGGAAACTCAGAGAGATTCCAAATAAAAAATGGTACAAGACAGGGATGCCCCTTGTCCCCCCTCCTCTTTGCTCTCACCATAGAACCCTTGGCGGCTAAAATTCGAAACAATATAAATATCCAGGGCATAACGATTGGAAAAATAAATTATAAGATCTCCCTGTTTGCCGATGATATCATTCTAACGCTAACCAAGCCTCAGACCTCCCTTCCCAATCTCCAGAAGGAGCTCGAGGACTTTGGAGGTATATCAGGATACAAAATTAATAGTGATAAATCGGAGGCCCTAAACATCAGTCTAACAGAGCCAGAAGTGAAACTAATCAAAATAAACTTTGCATACAAATGGAGCCCTTCACACATCAAATACCTGGGAGTGAATGTATCAAGGGACTACCAGTCACTATATCAGTGTAACTACCCAGCTCTCTTTGACAAAATCAAAAAGGATTTGAGCAAATGGGAAGATTACCAAATATCATGGATCGGAAGGATGATATCTCTAAAAATGAATATTCTCCCAAGATTACTGTATTATTTCCAAACCCTTCCGGTCCATGTCCCCGGCTCAGAGCTTAAAAACATCCAAAACAGGATGTTCCATTTCATTTGGCAAGGCAAAAGACCCAGAGTAGCCCGATCAGTTCTGCTGTCATCACGGGGGAGAGGGGGCATGGGAGTCCCGGATATCCAAAAATATTATCAGGCTGCTCAACTAAAGCAAGCGGTACTATGGAACGCAGACTCGACCCAAAGATGTTGGCTCCAAATAGAAACATTCTATGCTAAAATGCCTTCTCTGCCAGCATGCCTATGGAGTATGGAAAGGGGAGACATGCCACCGCAAAAATTTAAACTAAGAACAGCAAGGCACACATGGGAAGTTTGGCTAAAAACTAAAAACAAATATAAGCTCGCCTCTACGGGCTCGCAACTTACACCAATATTTGACAACCCTAAGTTCCCACCGGGATGTGCATCAAAACAGTTCGACCAACTAAAATCAGAAGGAATAAAGACGCTAATGGACATAATGTGTCTAGGAAGTCTCCTAAGCTACCGAGACCTGAAAGCAAAATATAAGATCCCGAACTTGGATGCGTTTAAGTACCTCCAAATCAGACATTTCGCTCAAAAAGTATCGCCAAGCCTGGAATTCCCCTTTCCCACTAGATTTGAGGGACTCTGCAAGTCTGACTCGGACCAAAGGGGACTAATATCCAAGATCTACTCGGAAATGGAAACAAGGGAGGGATCTCCTCAACATGACTACATGTTTAAATGGGCCGCGGACCTAAATATAACTATTGAGGAGGAAGACTGGAAAGAAATCTGGGGAGCGGCCGCAGAGACATCCATCTGCACCACTACAAGGGAAAACATTTATAAAGTACTCTTCTATTGGTACCTCACGCCAGTGAGATTAAAACAAATCTACCCTCTGGCATCAGATCTGTGCTGGAGAGGCTGTGGCCAAAGGGGGGACATGGCCCATATATGGTGGGCATGTCCAGAAATTAAGAAATACTGGACTACGGTCCAAAATTTAATAAAAGAGGTCACAGACCTCGAGTTACCCATTGAGCCATTGACCTACCTACTGGCCAGACCAACTGAGGAAATTGGTCGCCCAACTAGGAAATTGATCTCCTTTATCCTCACAGCGGCGAGATGTGAAATAGCGTCCTCCTGGAAGAAGGTAGCCCCCCCTACTAAGGGAATGATTAAAAAAAGAATCAACGAAGTGATGCTTATGGAAAAGCTTACAGCCTACCTAAAGCAAAAAATTAAACCATTCGAAAGGGTGTGGGAACCGTGGATGACATTACAGGACTAGGGTCCCCTTCCAGGGTCGAAACAGGAATCCCCTTCATAAAGGACTACTACCCTAATAAACTGGGACGCAGGCCGCCCAGAAGAAGATACACTCTCCCGCCCCTCCCCGCCCCCTCTTTTCCTCCCCCTCCCCCCCCCCCCACACCTGTTCTTCTCCTTCTTCGGTACTATACTAAGCTTCCCCCTCTTGGGAAGTGCTCCTCATGGGCAAGTTTCCTTGCCTCTTTTCCACAAAATTTGAAAATGGTGTAATATGTTGGGATGTAAATGTTGACAATTGCATATATGTAACTGTGTATCTACCCAATAAAAAAGTTTGGGAAAAAAAAAAAAAAAATGGTTTTGAAGCAAAAGCTGACACTGTGTGCTCATTTGCATGTTATTTCCCAGAATCCCTTGCTGCAGTGGAAGTGCTGTTTGCTGGGTGATAATGGTGAAAGGCAGGGTTGCAGACCTGTCTAAGACATGCAAATGAGCATACAGGAATATTTCCATTTGCTTTATATATATTATATATATCTTACTATATATTTATGAAAGTGTCCTATGTGTCCGTGTCTGTATGTGTCTCCCTGTGTCCCTAGCGGCAATCTCATTCGACCTTGGGCCAGGCCAATGAGATTGCTCCCTTGGGCCGCCCGCCCCCGCACATCTCTCATTGGCCTGAGGCGGAGTGACGGGCCAACACACACACACACACACACACACACACCCCTCCCCGATGCTCCACTCACCCCCCCTCCCCGATGCTCCACTCACCTCCCCCCCATCCCTCCCCGATGCTCCACTCACCTCCCCCCCTCCCTGATGCTCCACTCACCTCCCCCCCTCCCCGATGCTCCACTCACCTCCCCCCCTCCCTCCCCGATGCTCCACTCACCTCCCCCCCTCCCTCCCCGATGCTCCACTCACCTCCCCCCCCCTCCCTCCCCGATGCTCCACTCACCACCCCCCCTCCCCGATGCTCCACTCACCTCCTCCCCGATGCTCCACTCACCTCCCCCCCGATGCTCCACTCACCTCCCCCCCCGATGCTCCACTCACCTCCCCCCCCCGATGCTCCACTCACCTCCCCCCCCGATGCTCCACTCACCTCCCCCCCCCGATGCTCCACTCACCTCCCCCCCGATGCTCCACTCACCTCTCCCTATCCCCGGCGGGGGGACAGGCAGCTGACACGCGGCACCTAAGATGGCGGCGGCCGGAAGGACCCACTTCCTCCCTCGCGGAGTAACTAAGATGGCGGCGCCCGGAACGAGAGGTGACGTGTGTGTGTGTGTGTGTGTGTGACACTGTGTGTGTGTGTGTGTGTGTGTGTGACACTGTGTGTGTGTGTGTGTGTGTGTGTGTGTGTGTGTGTGTGTGTGTGTGTGTGACACTGTGTGTGTGTGACACTGTGTGTGTGTGTGACACTGTGTGTGTGTGTGTGTGACACTGTGTGTGTGGGACACTGTGTGTGTCAGGCACTGTAGGGTGGGGACCGGAGCTACAGGGGGGGGGGTCAGGAGCCTAGAGAGAGGGGGGAGCCGAGAAACATACAGGGGGAGTGGAGAGGAGGGACCTGGAAATTTTAAGCAACCCACGCCCCCTCCTGTCCACTGCCCCCCCTCCTGTCCACTGTCCCCCCCCCTCCTGTCCACTGTCCCGTCCCCTCCTGTCGACTGTCCCCCCCTCCTGTCCACTGTCCCCCCCCTCCTGTCCACTGTCCCCCCCTCCTGTCCACTTTCACCCCCCCTCCTGTCCACTGTCCCCTCCCCCTCCTCTCCACTGTCCACTCCCCCTCCTGTCCCCTGTCCCCCCCTCCTGTCCACTGTCCCCCCCTCCTGTCCACTGTCACCCCCCTCCTGTCCACTGTCACCCCCCCCTCCTGTCCACTGTCCACTCCCCCTCCTGTCCACTGTCCACTCCCCCTCCTGTCCCCTGTCGTCCCCTGTCCCCCCCTCCTGTCCACTTTCCCCCCCCTCCTGTCCACTGTCACCCCCCCTCCTGTCCACTGTCACCCCCCCTCCTGTCCACTGTCAACCCCCTCCTGTCCACTGTCACCCCGCCTCCTGTCCACTGTCACCCCCCTCCTGTCCACTGCCACCCACCCTCCTGTCCACTGCCACCCCCCCCCCCTCCTGTCCACTGTCACAACCCCCTCCTCTCCACTCTCCAGTCCCCCTCCTGTCCACTGTCCTGTCCCCCTTCTGTCCACTGTCGTCCCGTCCCCTCCTGTCCACTGTCGTTCCTGTCCAGTGTCGTCCCCTCCCGTCCACTGTCGTCCTGTCCCCTCCTGTCCACTATCCACTCCTGTCCACTGTCGTCCCGTCCACTCCTGTCCACTGTCCCGTCCACTCCTGTCCACTGTCACGTCCCCCTCCTGTCCACTGTCATCCCGTCCCCTCCTGTCCAGTGTCGTCCCCTCCCCTCCTGTCCACTGTCGTCCCGTCCCCTCCTGTCCACTGTCCCGTCCCCTCCTGTCCACTGTCCCGTCCCCCTCCTGTCCACTGTCCCGTCCCCCTCCTATCCACTGTCCCGTCCCCCTCCTGTCCACTGTCCCATCCCCCTCCTGTCCACTGTCCCGTCCCCCTCCTGTCCACTGTCCTGTCCCCCTCCTGTCCACTGTCCCGTCCCCCTCCTGTCCACTGTCCCGTCCCCTCCTGTCCACTGTCCTGTCCCCTCCTGTCCCGTCCCCCCCTCCTGTCCACTGTCCCCTGTCCCCCCCCTCCTGTCCACTGTCGTCCCCCTCCTGTCCACTGTCCCGTCCCCCTCCTGTCCACTGTCCCATCCCCCTCCTATCCACTGTCCCATCCCCCTCCTGTCCACTGTCCCGTCCCCCTCCTATCCACTGTCCCATCCCCCTCCTGTCCACTGTCCCATCCCCCTCCTGTCCACTGTCCCGTCCCCCACCTGTCCACTGTCCCATCCCCCTCCTGTCCACTGTCCCATCCCCTCCTCTCCACTGTCCCGTCCCCTCCTGTCCACTGTCCCCGTCCCCTCCTGTCCCCTGTCCCTGTCCCCTCCTGTCCACTGTCCCCTGTCCCCGTCCCCTCCTGTCCACTGTCCCCGTCCCCTCCTGTCCACTGCCCCCCCACCCTCCTGTCCACTGTCCCCCCCCCTACACTGTTCCCCCCTCCTGTCCACTGTCCCCCCCCCCCTCCCCTCCTTCTGTCCACTGTCCCCCCCCCTTTTACCCCCCTCCCCCCCCCCCCTTTCCTAGCGGGAAATTTAACTCACGGGCAACGCCGGGTCTCTCAGCTAGTATATATATATATTCACTTGACCTATTTTGGGAAGTTCCGCTGAATCTCTTAACATCTTCAGAAACGTACCACTTTGAATGATATTTTTGATAGGATATATACCAGTACATATTGTAGAATCTATAAAACTTATATTCCACAAACATTGTTACTCATCTTATTAATGTCCTCACATATTAATATGGTCATTTATATTACTGCCTAGATGCGCTCAAATAGAACTAATATTCTAATGATTTATTTCAGCTCTCACGACTCCTGTTATTCTCAATAGCAAAATGATTGGCTCAGGTGGAGATTCTCAGCGAGAGACTTTTCATTGGATGGGCTCTTAATTATATTCTGTTTTTTCTATATTCAGCTGTGTCTGATTATATTGTAATTTATGTGGCTGTATCTTTGCCCTTTTCCTTTGACTCACAACACCCCTTGAGAAAGCGCCACTTGGGTATGAAACGCGTGGGAGTATTTCTCTTTTTTGAGAGCACTTTGGTTAACCAACCCCACACTGATGAGACCCATTAAGGTCGAAACGGCTGTCTGTGGGTGGGTTTACTGGCTATGCATCTTAACCCTGGCTGTGCTTAAAGCTGTGACCATGCAGCAAGCTTAAGCCTATAGGGAACCATGTTAAAAATGGTTTTGAAGCAAAAGGTGACACTGTATGCCCATTTGCATGTCATTTCCCAGAATCCCTTGCTGCAGTGGAAGTGCTGTGTGCTGGATGATAATGGTGAAAGGCGGGGTTGCAGACAAGCTACGCGCAGGCGCCGCACGGCTCTGAGAAGTCTGGCTCTCAATCATTATTCCTCGTCTGCTCTTCTCCCCGCCCCGGCCTATCAGTGGGCTGAATATGTCTGAGGGGGCGGTTCTCATTCATCACCCAGCAGCCTTGTACTAACCAGCAAGTGGCTACCTGTCCCTTAAATGCTCAGCCGACCCAGCTGCAAGTTGGCTGAGAATAAACTTCTGTTTGAAGTGCTTGCCCCAAGCATCCTGCTGCCTTGTTAACCCTTGCCTTGCCTTCCTTGCTCCTGTTTGACTTCGGCTCGTATCTGGACTTCTACCTTCTCTACTCCTGGACCCCGGTTCTGCACTACAACTGTCCGACCTCTCCTATCCTAGACCAGCGGTGTGCAAACTAGGGGGCACAAGATTGTCTGCGGGGGCGCGGGGTTTAACCCCGCGTGCTTCCCGGAGGCACTTAAATTAAGTGCCGGGGAAGCAGCGAAGGCCTCTGTAAACTGCACTTGCCTTGCTCCTGGATACGCATCGCTATGGCAATGCTGCGTCAAATTACACAGCATGGTCATGTGACGTCACGTTGCCACGGCAACATGACGCCGACGCCAAGGTAAGAGTGGGGGGGGGAGGGGGCGCGAAGAGAGGGGAAGAGCCGGCAGGGGTGCGCAGGGAAAAAAAGATTGCGCTCCCCTGTCTCTTACCCTGACCCGGCTACACGACCTTTGCTCTGCACTCCGGACTTGCTCGGTTGTAGGTCGGTGGTTACCAACATCCCCACCTCAGGCTCGCGGTCTTGTCCCGTTTGTGGTGAGCACCCGTTACATAGCAGAGATGAGCGAGATCATTGTCTGAGGGAGACGCCATGCTGAGGGGTCTGGGACTAGCACCACTTCCCACCCACAGATCAACACAAGGAGAAGCTCCACTTGCTGCCCCCTACTTAGATCCTGGAGACAAAGGGAGAGACAGAGTTCCCCAAAGAAAAGACCGCCAACTGTGACAATCCAGACAGAACACCTCAAGACCCCGATCAGCACACTCAAGGCCACCTATTTGGGCTCTAAAGAGACAGAAATAGGAGCTACATGGATGGACAGTTAAAATGTAGCTAATAAATAAATCCAGACTTTGAACTTCATCTCCCGTTTGAGCCCATAACCCTTCCTCTGGATTAAGGATCATATCATTTTCATACCTCTCACAGGAGTTCTGTTATTGTTATAATTCTATGTTTTATATGTCTTCAGTTTGTCACTATATTTATATATATATATATATGTATCTCGAAAGCTCGCACAAATAAAAGCATTTCGTTAGCCACAGAACGGTACATATATATATATACTAGCTGAGAGACCCGGCGTTGCCCGGGATGTAATGTTCCCGCTCCTCTCTCTCTCTTCCCCCCTCTCTCTGTTTGTCCCCCATTCACATCAATCCAGTCTCCCCCCTCCCTCCTTTACAGCTTCATGCAGTGTGTGTGCGCGCGCGCGTCAGTGAGTCTGACGCAGAAACACAAACACACACAGACTGAGTGACTGACGCACACACAGTCAGTATGTGCGCCTCAGTCAGTGTGTGTGTGTGTGCGTGCGTCAGTCAGTGTGTGTGTGTGTGCGTGCGTCAGTCAGTGTGTGTGGGGGTGTGTGCGCGCGCGTCAGTCGGGGGGGCAGTGGACAGGAGGGGGGGGGGCAGTGGACAGTGGACAGGAGGGGGGGCAGTGGACAGGAGGGGGGGCAGTGGACAGGAGGGGGGGGCAGTGGACAGGAGAGGGGGGGCAGTGGACAGGAGAGGGGGGGCAGTGGACAGGAGAGGGGGGCAGTGGACAGGAGGGGGGGGCTGTGTACAGGAGGGGGGGGGGCTGTGTACAGGAGGGGGGGGGCAGTGTCGCACACACTCAGTCACACACACACACACACACACACACACACAGTCACAGTCACAGACACACACACAAAGTCACACACACACACATGTCTCAGTCCCGTGATGCGCCCTTTCTCCGTTCCGTGCGGCGCCGCAGGTGGGGGGGAGGTGGGGGAGCGACACACGCGACACCTACCTGTACTTCCGGCCGCCGCCATCTTCTCACTCGGCGCCGCGAGGGAGGAAGGGGGTCCGCCATCTTACGCGCCGCGTGGCAGCCTGCCTGTTCCCCCGACAGGGAGGGAATGGAGCGGGAGGGAGGTGAGTGGAGCGGGAGGGAATGGAGCGCGAGGGAGGTGAGTGGAGCGGGAGGTGAGTGGAGCGGGAGGGAATGGAGCGGGAGGGAGTGGAGCGCGAGGGAGGACGGGGGTCCGCCATCTTACGCGCCGCGTGGCAGCCTGCCTGTTCCCCCGACGGGGAGGGAATGGAGCGGGAGGGAGTGGTGTGTAGCGGGAGGGAGTGGTGTGGAGCGGGAGGGAGTGGAGCGGGAGGGAGGTGAGTGCGGGAGTGGAGCGGGAGGGAGGTGAGTGCGGGAGTGGAGCGGGAGGGAGGTGAGTGTGGGAGTGGAGCGGGAGGGAGCGTGAGGGAGGTGAGTGCGGGAGTGGAGCGGGAGGGAGTGGAGCGGCTTCCGGGCGCGTCTTAGGTGGGCGCGTGTCCCCCCGCCGGGGAGGGAGTGGAGCGGGAGGGAGGTGAGCACCGGGGAGGGGGTAGGTGAGTGTGATGGGGGGGGGGGAGAGGACAGAGGTGTGTGTCTGTGTGTGTGTGGTTTTTTTTTTTTTTTTTGGACCTTTGGCCCGTCACTCCGCCTCAGGCCAATGAGAGGTGTGGGGGGCGGGCCAAGGGGGTGGTGTGAGTGTGTGAGCCCAATGAGAGGTGTGCGGGGGCGGGCGGGCCAAGGGACCAATGAGATTGCCGCTAGGGACGCAGACATACAGTGCTTTCAGAAATATATAGTAGCTTATATATATATATATATATATATGTAACGGCTGGACCCCCCTTGTCTGACCCACCCAATCTCACATTGGCCCGTGTGGTCTAACCGGTCCCCATTACAAGGTCGTGTGTGGTGGTGCACCTGCAAGTAACAGGACTCCTGAGTCTCCCGCTTGGTGTTATAAGAGGATATCATCAGGACAGGTAGCTGAGGTAGTGGGTACGAGTCCAACTTACTTCACGTGCAGCGCCTCCACCTCATCAGGGTCTATGCTTCCGCAGGTAGATGGTCCTGGTGAGGAACTCCTTCTTGGTGGTGACCGCCACTGCAGAGTAATCTCACACTCACACAGTGGGGGTTTCTTTGAACAAGGCATCTTTATTATATGCTTGGATGTAGCAGACTGCCCCATGCAGCTGCCGGCTCTAGCCGCACATCTTTCCGTGCTGTCCCTTTGCCAGGTACGCCCTCCCGTATTGAAGTGGGATTCCCTTTCTCCTAGGGAGATCACTACTGCGCCAGGTCCCTGGACACAGTGTGGCTTAGACAGACTTGATTGGTCACTTTGCTACCGCTAGTTACAGCACTAGGGTCACAAAAGTATTCCTCCAATCCCTTATGCAGGAAGATACATTCTACCAGATGCTTCTCTGCCAACCTTGCAACACTTTCCAACAACACTAACTGACAGTGTTGTGCCCTTTATACCTCAGGGGGCAGGCGCATCTCTGATGTCACTATCCAGGGACTCAGAGCATACAGCCACTCCCTTCCTTACACAGGGCACCACACCAGGGTGTGAGGGAAAACCTCCATAACTACTGCTGGCAGGCCTGTACTTACCAGGACTTACTGCCAACAGGGAAGATGTATGCAGTCATTATTATGCATGGCTACATACTCCCCCTGGTTAATACCCACCGTCCCGGCTGGGACCTAAATTTGGTGTACCTTGCGCCAGGAAACACTGCAAAAGAACACACAAATAACATAGCAAACATCATTACATTGACATAATAATGCAAGCCCATCTCACTCCTGACCAGCAGGGAGCGCTAAAGAAAACAACAGACCACTCTATTGGTTAATCAATAATAGTGCCGAGGATCTGGCTTCTTCACCTCCCGCCCCGCGGCATCATGCACAGTCACGCTGTATTCTCGTGGTATCCCTCGCTCATTGCAATACACCACTTTGTGCATATACACACTGCGCCCTATCTTCCAGACCCGCATCAGTTGAGCTACCCTCTGCTCGGCCTGCATCCCTTTAATGGCTCCCCCTTTCTCTACGATATAGTATTGTATATCATTCTTAAGCCATCTCTCCCTATTCTCCTCTATCTCTCTCATTAGAGGTTCTGGGACATACGGGTAATCAAGCCCATGTGACTTCCTATATTTTGCCGCAATAGCCCGTTCAGCTCGGCACACCCTGGTCAAGCTACTTTGGCCAGCCGCCCCGGGCAACACCCATGACAGGGGCTCATCGGTTTCTACCGGGTCATCCAACCCTGCGGACCCCTTAGGGATAATAAGGCCTGCCTGAATACGATCCCACCTTACTCTTAGGGCCCTAAGGTATGCCTCGTCGTCGAAGTCACCAACAGCCCACCAGTGATCAACCACCCCCTCCCTCTCTAAGATAAAGCGGGTGCGGTCGAACCAGGATACATACCCCTCATACAATGGGGCCCACCATCTAGTCTCCTTCCGTTCTTCGGAGCTATGGTCTATAGATTCTTCTAGGGACTCCTCATCAGGCCCCCCAGAAGATACCCCGGACGTACCCTCAGATCGCTCAACAACCCCTTTGTACGGTGCGGTGTTTCTAACAGTAATACTTAGTACACTAGGGCAATTACTAGATACCGACACTTGTCGGGACATCCTCCCTCCTCCCTCCGACCCATCATCGGACGTTCCCAAGTCCAGGCTTCCAGTCCGATCATCGGAAGGACCCCGTGACTTCCCTGGACAACCCTAAGCTGGAACTGGACCCAAATAAAATAGTGACGGGTACAGGGGCTTTAGCTAGGGCCTTGGGGCTAACATTGGGTGTGGACGGGGTTTGGGGACGAGACCGAACAGTAGGCATTGACAGGGTTACGACCTGCTCTCCAGCGATACCTGCCTTATCGTCGCCACAAAGTCCGTTCTTGTCTCCAGCAGCGGGGCTTCTGGTTCTGCAACTCGAACGCCCGTTCCCCCTGGTAATAGGGGATCGTTTTCCGCTGCTCGACCGCAGAGGCGCCACCATCTCCCACTCGATGCCGCTCTGGTTCTCCGGAACCACCTCCGCACACGCACGTGCTGCGACGCCATCTTGGGGTGGATCCCCAATCGGGATCTCTTCCTCCACGAGGACATCCGCCAACGCCCGTCTGCTACGCGATCCAGTCTGGCTCTGGACTCGCTCCTCCGGCTCTTCCATCCCTTGGTTCTGCAACAGGCACGGTGTCTTAGTACCTCGCAGGATCGGGGTGGATCGACCTGCGTCCGATCCACTAGTCACCACGGCAGTGGGACTCCGGCGATCGGGTGGTCGCGGTACTGGAGACACTCGACTCCGTGTCTCCACACCACGAGGAATCTCATCCCTCCATGGCGTACCAATGGTATGACAGTCTCGTCTTATGACTGTCTTACTCGCCAGCCTTGCGCACTCCTCGTCTGAGGATTCTAGCCTGCAATTCGGCCGAGGCATTCCAGTAGGAGACCGGCGATGGGCTCCTCGGTGATCACCTCTCCGATGGCTGGGTTTCTCTGTCGGAAGCACCAGAGCTGACTCCGACTCTGCGGGACTTGCACTTTTATTCCAGAGGGCTCCCGGCTGCTCCTCTATCGGCATCGGGACATTTCCGGCCACTCCCACCGCCTGCACCGGTACGAACGTGGTCATGGGCCACATATACTGCAGTCCACAGTGGGGGCATCGGGCCTCGCTGCCCACGGCTCCGCCCGGCAGTCTGCACTGCAGGCAAAGACACGCCACAGTCTCCACACCCTCCACACGGATTACCAGGAAGCCTCCTGGAGCCGAATAAGGGTGAGTGGAGATCACCGGACCCTGGTCCACTTTGTCAGCAGCTTCAGCCATCTTTACCAACGGAGGCACTCGTCTCAGAGGTCTATATTGGTCAATGGCTCTTCGCAACTGAAAGGCATGGGCTGATGTAGCAACCCTTCCTCCCATCTTCTCTGTCGACATCCGGTGGAACCGCAAACCACTCCCCCTGGTTGAAACTAGGGGGATGTTTCGTAGACTTGTAGGCTGACCCAGCACAGGTGCGGAGTGAGTCATAGTCCATGAGGGCGCGGCTCCAGCTTTCGTGCCAAACTCCCCATCGGGGTGGAGTTTTCTCGTTGGCGCCAATCCTGGCCAACAATTAGCAAACTGCAGAGTTGCAAGACTTTCTGCAGCATGCCCATGCGGTGTCCCGGGAACGCGGGAACCGCCATCTTGGTAAGTATTGTCTTTTTTCTCATTGAAGGCAGCGTCTGGCTGTTTGTTAATTGGGGTATAACAAAGTCCATTTCGTTCCTCCCATCGGATCACACTGTCATGCTCATTATTCTCAGGGGTATCATCCCGAGAACAAAAACATGATAAACACGGCGCAGCCACGGCTTTCACGCCATTCCACAACAAACTCACAAAAGTCTCTTCTGTAGCTTGTTCTTCGTCCACGCACAGTTCATATGCGTGTTCTTCCTCTGACCGCAATCCTGGACCTTCTGCTCTATGCAGATCCTCCATTCTTGTGGTTCTCTCTCCCTGCCATCCTGGACCTTCTGCTCTGTGCAGATCCTCCATTCTGACAGGTCTCTCTTGATCGTTGAACACCGATTTCCTGTACATGGAGCTCCGCTCTGCGGGGCAGCTACCACATCCGTACAATAAACATGCCTTGTGCACCACCTTGTGTACCTAATGTAGATCTGACTCGTGTTTGCACTACCTCAGGCTAGGCTCACTCTTTCTGTGTCTACTGTAACACGTTCCTCAAGTCTGTGCTCCTTGGTAAGTGATCTGGAATGGAGACTAGAGTACTCTGGCTCTTCCATGCAGCACTTTGGGCGTCGACCTACTTTTGGCTAGCCTAGTGCGGACCCTTCCAGAATTCCTGCCCTAAGTTACCAGTTTACCCCTTCAGGCGTCCCCCGCTAGCGCTACCTCAAGGCGACTAGAACAGCAATAGCCCCCTGCTCCAGACTCACTAACCCCTCACGGATCCCAAGGCGTCTTTGCGGCATGCAGCTCCAGCATCTCCCTGACTACCCCTGGCTCCGTCCCACGCAGCACAAAGTGGCAGCAGACACTTTCCCTGTTTCCTAATGTGTGCCTAGCAAAAGCCTGTCCTGTTAACAGGTATCTCAGCAGCACCTCCAATTGTAACGGCTGGACCCCCCTTGTCTGACCCACCCAATCTCACATTGGCCCGTGTGGTCTAACCGGTCCCCATTACAAGGTCGTGTGTGGTGGTGCACCTGCAAGTAACAGGACTCCTGAGTCTCCCGCTTGGTGTTATAAGAGGATATCATCAGGACAGGTAGCTGAGGTAGTGGGTACGAGTCCAACTTACTTCACGTGCAGCGCCTCCACCTCATCAGGGTCTATGCTTCCGCAGGGAGATGGTCCTGATGAGGAACTCCTTCTTGGTGGTGACCGCCACTGCAGAGTAATCTCACACTCACACAGTGGGGGTTTCTTTGAACAAGGCATCTTTATTATATGCTTGGATGTAGCAGACTGCCCCATGCAGCTGCCGGCTCTAGCCGCACATCTTTCCGTGCTGTCCCTTTGCCAGGTACGCCCTCCCGTATTGAAGTGGGATTCCCTTTCTCCTAGGGAGATCACCACTGCGCCAGGTCCCTGGACACAGTGTGGCTTAGACAGACTTGATTGGTCACTTTGCTACCGCTAGTTACAGCACTAGGGTCACAAAAGTATTCCTCCAATCCCTTATGCAGGAAGATACATTCTACCAGATGCTTCTCTGCCAACCTTGCAACACTTTCCAACAACACTAACTGACAGTGTTGTGCCCTTTATACCTCAGGGGGCAGGCGCATCTCTGATGTCACTATCCAGGGACTCAGAGCATACAGCCACTCCCTTCCTTACACAGGGCACCACACCAGGGTGTGAGGGAAAACCTCCATAACTACTGCTGGCAGGCCTGTACTTACCAGGACTTACTGCCAACAGGGAAGATGTATGCAGTCATTATTATGCATGGCTACATATATATATATATATAATTATACCCACCCGATCGCATTACAACGAGTACTTTATGGCGAATCTGCCATTCGCAGAACAGGACTGAGCTTTCTACAAGAACCAATAGGAGAAGGACTCAGACTATTTCAGCTACAGGTAGAGTAGTTTTATCACACTCCTGACGAAGCTAGAGGCATCTAGAGAAACGCGTTGAGTGGACAAGCCGTAGGAAGCCGACAGAACCAGACACCAGGGACGCCAGAGCATCATGAACAACCACACGCCAACCCCAGGGGCTGCTTTTGGGGGTGACAGAAGGTGAACCCATGAGACGAAGACCCACACCGGTTCACAGTGTCGGAGGATAAGAGACGGTCTAAAGATACCTTTATGTGCCTATAGGGCACGAGCAATTGTAAGTGTCTCACACTCCATCTCACACTCCATTCTTCTCCTCACTTTTAAAGCTTTACACTCTTCTGCCCCTCCTTACATCTCAGCCCTAATTTCTCGTTATGCACCATCCAGACTCTTGCGTTCTTCTCAAGGATGTCTTCTTTCTACCCCCTTTGTATCTAAAGCCCTCTCCCGCCTTAAACCTTTTTGATTGACTGCCCCTCACCTCTGGAATGCCCTTCCCCTCAGTACCCGACTAGCACCCTCTCTATCCACCTTTAAGACCCACCTTAAGACACACTTGCTTAAAGAAGCATATGAATAGGACTGTGGCTATTCTGAACACATGGCACATAAAGCTTGGCCCCCTGCAGATGCACTTACCAGAACTCCCTCCTACTGTCTCTGTACGTTCTCCCTACCTACCAATTAGACTGTAAGCTCCTCGGAGCAGGGACTCCTCTTCCTTAATGTCTAAAGCACTTATTCCCATGATCTGTTATTTATATTATCTGTTATTTATTGGATTACCACATGTATTACTGCTGTGAAGCGCTATGTACATTAATGGCGCTATATAAATAAAGACATACAATACAATACAATACAAAGTGTAAATTGTTATGTGCTTTTTGTATTAAATATTCTTTGAACATACTGCACCATAAGTCTTTCATTTTCTTACGCTGCTTGTTAACTCTACTCTACCTACCATCACCTGCATATGCTGCACTAATTATTACAGTGACCATTTATCACCACTAAAACAACTAATTTGTAGTGGTTTGCTGTCACCAACCAACTCCCTGCCCTGTTTTGGATTTGCTCTCATAGAGGAATGTGGCTGTTCCTGTCTAGAGGTTGAGTGATTGTGACATTGTGTATTCCTTTGTAATTCAACACCTTCACGTCTTCAGTAATTGAGACATCTTTACGTTACAGTTCACTGCATTTTATTCTCTATACCACTAGGTGGTAACATTAGACTAAGGCTGAGTCCCCGCTGGCGCTGAGCGCGCACATGCTTGGAGAGCATTCCAAGCATGAGCGCCGGGTGTCCTGCATGTACGCACGCGCGGGAGGGGGGTGGCATTGCGGGTAGTTGAGCGCGCGGGAAAGTATAGGTTTATTGTTTACTTAAGCACCGAGCGTGGGTGAGCGTGTGTGCCTGAGCGCACAGCGTGGGTGGGGACTTACATATAGCTATATATGTAAGTAACCGCCGCAAGCGCCGCTCGCTCAGCGCTAGCGGGGACGCAGCCTAACTCATTCAGTGTGTAGAGAGCGCCAAAGTAGTCTTGCTTTTTGCTTCTCTACAGGTTGCAATATTCCTCAGATAACCCCTTCCGAATTGATAAAAATGTATAGCCCTATATAGCTCGAGGAGGTGGCTCTGGTAGTGAAGTCTCTGAAGCCACCCAAAGCTCCAGGTCTGGACAGGTTTACGGGACCTTATTATAAAAAAATCTAACTAAGATATTTAATAAATTCATAGAAAGCAAGACAGGCCACACTTTCATTCATTTAGAAAACGGGGGAAAGACGCGACTGGTTGTGGAAACTACAGTATAAGCCGATTTCTCTTTTAAATGTAGATGTTAAAATTCTAGCCAAAGTTTTAGCCACAAGACTGAACGACTCTCTCCTCCACTTGATCCACCAGATCAGACCAAGTGGGTTTTATATCAAATAGACAAGCCCTCAACCACGTCCGCAGAGTGACCAACCTGATCCACATAGCAAAGATGTCCAAAACACCAACTATGTTACTGACATTAGACATTGAGAAATCATTCGACAGGGTTGATTGGACCGACCTCTTCACCACACTCCAAGCATTTGGACTCAAGGGGAATTTTCTTAACAGGGTGAGACTAATTTACAAATCTCCACGGCCCTTATTCGTAATGCTGGTTACACCTCAAACACATTCCCAATCAGGAACGGAACCAGGCAGGGCTGCCTCCTATCCCCCCTCTTATTTGCTCTTGCTATAGAGCCCATAGCCATAAGCAATGACTCCAACATATCTGGACTAAGAATATACTCAACAATATAAATGTAGCCTGTTTGTGGATGATATACTAGTAACAATTACTAATGCAATGACCTCCCCCTCCCCAATCTGTTCGACAGGTTTAGTAAATTCAAGAAAATCTTAGTCTTCAAAGTCAACAATAGTAAGTCAGAAGCCCTGAATATTAACCTACCCCAGGAAGTGGCCAAGCTCTCAATTTTTCATTCACTTGGCAGAAAGAGAACCTGTCATATCTGGGGGGGTCAAAATTACAAGGGTGTTTCACACCCTTTACCAGGCCAACTTTCCTTACATGTACAGGACCTTGAAAAAAAACTTGGTCTACTGATCTCCTGGCTGGCAAGAATAGCTGCAGTCAAAATGACTCTCCACCCAAGATCCTTTATCTATATAGGGCCCTCCCACTACCATCCATTACTAAAGACATTGAAGACCTACAGATACACAACACGATTCATCTGGAACAAAAAGAAACCCAGAATCAGCCTTAAGGTTTCAATGAGAACCAAATTAGAAGGATGCCTAGCAGATCCACACATTAATACTTTTCATCAGGCAGCTCAGGTGGCACAATTAACATTGTGGCAAACCCCGCAGCCCCCTAACTTAATCAGATGTGTTGAGATTGAGAATGCTTACTTCAAACCACAGCCGATCTGCTCCCTGCCCTGGCTCCCCAAGCACCTCAGAGTATGAAGTTTTTCTGAACGTAGGACTTCAATGTCCACTTCCAATTAAGCGATTTCTACACCAAGACAAATTTCCCTAGCCAATTCCAATCTGGGTTTCGTCCCAAACACTCCACCGTAACTACCCTGCTAAAAGTTTGCAATGAAATCCAGTGTGGAGTGGAACGGGCACAACTCACTGGTGCAGTATTCCTAGATTTTGCAAAGGCTTTTGACACAGTTGATCATGTTATCCTGCTTAACAAACTCCAGAGCTCTGGAATAGGGAAACATGCTTTAAACTGGTTTCAGTCCTACCTATCAGGAAGATCCCAACATGTGTCCATCTCAGGCTCTAACTCCAACCCCCTGGATATCACCTGTGGTGTCTCGCAAGGCTCTGTTCTGGGGCCCCTATTCTTCTCAGTGTTCATTAATGATCTTCCCACAGCTTGTAAGGAAGCCTCAATACACATGTATGCAGATGACACAATCCTATATGCACACAGCCATAGCCTCTCTGACCTTCAACACATACTTCAGTCTGACTTCTTGAGACTCGAAAACTGGATTTCCCAAAACAAACTGTTTTTAAACACTGACAAGACTGTAACAATGGTATTCGGGACCAAGACTAAATTTGTAAAGCTTCCAGTGACTGAGCTCCTGATTAGAACCAACGCTAACACCACCCTAACCCCTGTCACTAGTTTTAAATACCTGGGCTTATGGTTTGACTCCCACTTAACATTCGGGATGCACATTGATACCCTGACAACCAAGACCTATGCCAAACTAGGGGTACTTTACAGGAACAAATCCTCCCTAAGTCTCCTGGTCAGAAAGCGTATCGCACAGCAGATGCTAATGCCAATTATTGACTATGGAGACATAGCATATGGCTCGGCTCCTCAAACCCACCTTAGCAAACTTGACACCCTCTACAATTCAATTTGTCGTTTTGTTCTCCAATGCAACTACAACACACATCACTGCGAAATGCTAAAAGAACTAGATTGGTCAACACTAGAGTCTAGGCGCAAAGTTCACCTTTCCTGTCTTGCCTTTAAATTCTTCATGGGCAAGCTACCCAGCTACCTGAACAAGCTCCTCACCCCTACCACATGCAGCACCTATCACCTGAGATCAGACTCCAAAAGACTATTCATGGTCCCAAGGCTCAACAAAGTATCCGGATGTTCCTCCTTCTCCTTCCGTGCACCCCAAAACTGGAACAACCTACCAGAGACCCTCACATCCACCACCAGTTTAAGTTCTTTCAAATCTAAGGCTGTCTCACATTTTAACCTGGTCTGTAACTGTTTCATACGCTCATAATATATACTTTAACTGTGCACGCAATGTCTTGTATATAATGTATACCCTGTTCATTTATGTAACTGTACTTGTAACCATGTATTATTTGTTTTACTCTGTGCCCAGGACATACTTGAAAACAAGAGGTAACTCTCAATGTATTACTTCCTGGTAAAATATTTTATAAATAAATAATAAATAATGTTTAAACAATTTATGTTAGCTTGGTACCCGAGTCCAGTCGGAAGTAATTTCGGATCTCTAGATCTAGTTCCTCTACCACCTCTGGAGATTTTAGGAGTACCTCATTAATCTTCCAGGTATAAAAAGGGGGTTGTGTTTATATTAGCTAGACTAACTTCGAATGAGGCATGATCTGACCAAGTTATTCCATTCACGCTCGCCGATGTCACTTGGGGGTCCAGAGAGGTGTCAACCAAAAGATAATTCAGTCGTGTGTGCACCTTGTGTGGAGCAGAGGAAAATGTATAATCTATCTCCAAGGGGTGTAAGTCTCTCCACGTATCTACTAGGACCAAGGCTCTAATTTGTTCAATACATTTCTTTGTGTCAGAGTTTCCTTGACCTAAAGAATAACTGGGCAGAGGCTTTGATCTACTGTAGCTATTTAAAGTCAGATTGAGAGGGACACTATATGGCTAAGATCTTACACTAGCTAATGAGTATGCCCCAAATGACAATAAATCCACGTTTTATGATACATTTTTTAAATCCCTATGTCCACAGGAGAAACATTATACTAGGAGGACATCTCAATCTGACTTTAAATAGCTCAGGAGATACAGTAGATCAAAGCCTCTCTGGACCCCCAAGTGACATCGGCGAGCGTGAATGGAATAACTTGGTCAGATCATGCCTCATTCGAAGTTAGTCTAGCTAATATAAACACAACCCCCTTTTTATACCTGGAGTCGCTACACAAATTCACAGGAATACTCCTTTCAGCCCAGGCAAAACAAAAGTGGATAGGGAAGGTAGATTTCTCATCATCATAGGGATTTAAAAAATGTATCATAAAACGTGGATTTATTGTCATTTGGGGCATACTCATTAGCTAGTGTAAGATCTCAGCCATATAGTGTCCATGTGATGATGAGAAATCTACCTTCCCTATCCACTTTTGTTTTGCCTGGGCTGAAAGGAGTATTCCTGTGAACTTGTGTAGCGACTCCTCTCTTAACCTGTGCAGAGACAAGAAATACCGACGGATAGCTTTTGTCATAGATTCTTTGGGTATCGGAGTGTTTCAGGTGCGTCTCCTGGAGGAATAAGATATCCCCGGCCAGTTTTTTTTAGAATCGGATAAGACCAAACAGCACTTTTCTGGTCTATTTCGACACTTTGGGTTGTGGGAAATGACCTTGACTAACATTTTAAGTTTTGGAGAATGATCTGAAGTTATAACACTCCTTGTATAATCCAGAGGTCATCGGGATCATTTGTGGAACCCATGTTTTCTGGGTAAGGGGGAGGGGAACCAGCTGACCACCAAGGCCCCCTTTGAAAAAGGAATTGGGGGACTGGTTCTGGGTAGGTCACTGGGCCCTGAAATGTTTGTCCTCTTACTATGGGAAAAGGGAATACCTGACGCCAAAGTGTTTGGGGGAGACCTAGCGAAGTCGTCAGATGGGGTTCCACCCGGGGACAAGGGCTTGGGGTAGGACATGGGACATTCGGAACTTTAGTGCAACCGTCATTCAGAAACACAAACTTAAGAAAACACACAACTGCACAATCTTTACCGTTTTCATTTCTATGTAATATCTACGGAGTAGTAACTCTATTAGTGAAGGGGGGAAATACAGTATATTCACAGACCTTATTGTTACTTAGCCATTCTCCAGTCATAGGTTATTGTTTTGGAGATGTATTCACCCCACATTGCAGCTAACTCCTGCTCTGTGATGATGGCTATCAAACCGTTTTAATGAACTTGTGGGGGTCCCACCTAGGTCTTATCCAGGGATATTCCCCCCTCATTCAGCCCGTATCATCACATAACTTCTCCAGGGATAAATGCAGAACTATATAAAAACCTTTGATCAGACTTAGTTCGTGGGGATCCACCCAGGCCTTCTGGGATATTCTCCCTTCACTTGTCCGGTGTCAAAAAGCGCCAGCCAGCTATATACCAGTGCCTAGGCTGTCCCATCTTTGGAGTACTTGCGTATGTGTCTATGTGTTAGGATCTGCCGCTGGCAGCCACGCGGCAGACCACGAGGGGGGCCTCCATACGTATCCCATACTCAGTCAGGAACGGGCCAGCAAAGCAAGATATGTACCCACGATTGTGCGTTATGATCCCGGGGCCTCCGTCGCACGCGTTGACGTTATGCCCCCTCGCCGGGTGCTTTAGTTTGGGGTTCCGGGGCCTCTAGATGTTGAGATTTGTGAGGCTCTCTTCCAACAGAAGGGAGAAACTTAATACTCTATACCCCCGAGTACCGTGAGTACTACTAGCACATTAGGTGCAGATAAAGAGACCCACGGGTCCTTACCAACGGAGTCAATATTTATACATAGGAGGTTCTGGGCACTAATTATAGTGCAGCTATAAAGTGTTTTCTCCACTTCTGGCATCCGGCCAAATTTCCTAAGTGGTCACTAGCACACAAAAGGATAACAACAAAGACTGTTTATAGATCTGCAGAGTGTTACCAACCCCTGATGAGTGTGAGATACTCTAAATTCTCAAAAGTTTTTATGAAAACTCACAAAGTGTGAGTATTTTACCTATTGTCATTTTATAACTAATTTTAAATAAACTGTGTTACACTATATGTGTGTCTCACTTCTCTTCCTGCATGTGATATTACACACGAGATTACGCTTGCTGCGGATTACAAGCTGCTGGACGTTCCAGATTCTTCATAATTGTTCCAGATCCCAGAGTGGATACAAGGCCTGATTATATCTTATACGCTGTGAGTGCATATCGTACCGTCTGGTGGTTAAATTGTTACAGTATTACCCTATGTTTGTTTTTCTTGTCTCCACTTGCGCCTAGGTCATTCTTTTTGGAAATCTTTCGTTACCAGCCCGTGGAGTGGTAGACCTTTTGGCTGCAGACTGAGTCAGGGAAAGTTAGATTGTGAGGGTATATACCCTCCAGTATATGTGGTAATTATAGCATTTTTAATCTTTTTGTGATTGCGCTTATTGTATTTCTTTTTTTGCAAAGCAAGATATGTACCCACGATTGTGCGTTATGATCCCGGGGCCTCCGTCGCACGCGTTGACGTTATGCCCCCTCGCCGGGTGCTTTAGTTTGGGGTTCCGGGGCCTTCAGATGTTGAGATTTGTGAGGCTCTCCATGAAGCCCCCCCCCTACTCCTCGGGGGATTTGAGACAGGACAGGTGACAGGCAGAGCGGCGTGTATCTGTGACACGCGGAGCGGCATGTATGTGTGACACGCAGAGCAGCGTGTGACACGCAGAGTAGCCTGTATCTGTGACATGCAGAGTAGCGTGTATCTTTGAAATGCAGAGCAACGTGTATCTGTGAAATGCAGAGCAATGTGTATCTGTGAAATGCAGAGCAATGTGTATCTGTGAAATGCAGAGCAACGTGTATCTGTGACACGCAGAGCAGCGTGTATCTGTGACATGCAGAGTAGCGTGTATCTGTGACATGCAGAGTAGCGTGTATCTGTGAAATGCAGAGTAGCGTGTACATGTGACACGCAGAGCAGCGTGTACAGTATGTGTGACACGCAGAGAAGTGTGTGACACGCAGAGCAGTGTGTATCTGTGGCACGCAGAGCATTGTGTATCTGTGACACGCAGAGCAGTGTGTATCTGACACGCAGAGCAGTGTGTGACACGCAGAGCAGTGTTTATCTGTGACACGCAGAGCAGTGTGTATCTGTGGCACGTAGAGCAGTGTGTATCTGTGGCACGCAGAGCAGTGTATATCTGTGACACGCAGAGCAGTGTGTATCTGTGACACGCAGAGCAGTGTGTATCTGTGACACGCAGAGCAGTGTGTATGTGTGGCACGCAGAGGAGTGTGTGACACGCAGAGCATTGTGTATCTGACATCCAGAGCAGTGTGTGACACGCAGAGCAGCGTGTATCTGTGACACGCAGAGCAGCGTGGATCTGTGACACGCAGAGCAGCGTGTATCTGACATGCAGAGTAGCGTGTATCTGTGACACGCAGAGCAGCGTGTATCTGTGACACGCACAGCAGTGTGTATCTGTGAAATGCAGAGCAACGTGTATCTGTGACACGCAGAGCAGCGTGTATCTGTGACACGCGGAGCAGCATGGATCGACATGCAGAGCAGCGTGTGACACGCAGAGCAGCGTGGATCTGTGACACACAGAGCAGCGTGTAACTGACACGCAGAGTAGCGTGTATCTGTGACACGCACAGCAGTGTGTATCTGTGAAATGCAGAGCAACGTGTATCTGTGACACGCAGAGCAGTGTGTGACTCGCAGAGCATTGTGTATCTGACACATGCAGAGTAGCGTGTATCTGTGACACGCAGAGCATCGTGTACAGTAAGTGTGGCACGCAGAGCAGTGTGTGACACGCAGAGCAGTGTGTATCTGTGACACGCAGAGCAGCGTGTATCTGTGACATGCAGAGCAGTGTGTATCTGTGACACACAGAGCAGTGAGTATCTGTGGCACGCAGAGGAGTGTGTGACATGCAGAGCGGCGTATATCTGTGACACGCAGAGCAGCGTGGATCGACATGCAGAGCAGCGTGGATCTGTGACACACAGAGCAGCGTGGATCTGTGAAACGCAGAACAGTGTGTATCATGCAGAGCAGTGTGTATCTGTGGCACGCAGAGCAGTGTGTATCTGTGACACGCAGAGCAGTGTGTATCTGTGACACGCAGAGCAGTGTGTATCTGTGACACGCAGAGCAGTGTGTATCTGTGACACGCAGAGCAGTGTGTATCTGTGGCACGCAGAGCAGTGTGTGACACGCAGAGCAGTGTGTATCTGTGGCACGCAGAGCAGTGTGTATCTGTGGCACGCAGAGCAGTGTGTATCTGTGGCACGCAAGAGCAGTGTGTATCTGTGACACGCAGAGCAGTGTGTATCTGTGGCACGCAGAGCAGTGTGTATCTGTGGCACGCAGAGCAGTGTGTATCTGTGGCACGCAGAGCAGTGTGTATCTGTGACACGCAGAGCAGTGTGTATCTGTGACACGCAGAGCCGTGTGTATCTGTGGCACGCAGAGCAGTGTGTATCTGTGGCACGCAGAGCAGTGTGTATCTGTGGCACGCAGAGCAGTGTGTATCTGTGGCACGCAGAGCAGTGTGTATCTGTGGCACGCAGAGCAGTGTGTATCTGTGGCACGCAGAGCAGTGTGTATCTGTGGCACGCAGAGCAGTGTGTATCTGTGGCACGCAGAGCAGTGTGTGACACGCAGAGCAGTGTGTATCTGTGGCACGCAGAGCAGTGTATATCTGTGACACGCAGAGCAGTGTGTATCTGTGACACGCAGAGCAGTGTGTATCTGTGGCACGCAGAGCAGTGTATATCTGTGGCACGCAGAGCCGTGTGTATCTGTGGCACACAGAGCAGTGTGTATCTGTGACACGCAGAGCCGTGTGTATCTGTGGCACGCAGAGCAGTGTGTATCTGTGGCACGCAGAGCAGTGTGTATCTGTGGCACGCAGAGCAGTGTGTATCTGTGACACGCAGAGCAGTGTGTATCTGTGACACGCAGAGCCGTGTGTATCTGTGGCACGCAGAGCAGTGTGTATCTGTGGCACGCAGAGCAGTGTGTATCTGTGGCACGCAGAGCAGTGTGTATCTGTGGCACGCAGAGCAGTGTGTATCTGTGGCACGCAGAGCAGTGTGTATCTGTGGCACGCAGAGCAGTGTGTATCTGTGGCACGCAGAGCAGTGTGTATCTGTGACACGCAGAGCAGTGTGTATCTGTGACACGCAGAGCAGTGTGTATCTGTGGCACGCAGAGCAGTGTATATCTGTGACACGCAGAGCAGTGTGTATCTGTGGCACGCAGAGCAGTGTGTATCTGTGACACGCAGAGCAGTGTGTATCTGTGACACGCAGAGCAGTGTGTATCTGTGGCACGCAGAGCAGTGTGTGACACGCAGAGCAGTGTGTATCTGTGGCACGCAGAGCAGTGTGTATCTGTGGCACGCAGAGCAGTGTGTATCTGTGGCACGCAAGAGCAGTGTGTATCTGTGACACGCAGAGCAGTGTGTATCTGTGGCACGCAGAGCAGTGTATATCTGTGACACGCAGAGCAGTGTGTATCTGTGGCACGCAGAGCAGTGTGTATCTGTGGCACGCAGAGCAGTGTGTATCTGTGGCACGCAGAGCAGTGTGTGACACGCAGAGCAGTGTGTATCTGTGGCACGCAGAGCAGTGTATATCTGTGACACGCAGAGCAGTGTGTATCTGTGACACGCAGAGCAGTGTGTATCTGTGGCACGCAGAGCAGTGTATATCTGTGGCACGCAGAGCCGTGTGTATCTGTGGCACACAGAGCAGTGTGTATCTGTGACACGCAGAGCCGTGTGTATCTGTGGCACGCAGAGCAGTGTGTATCTGTGGCACGCAGAGCAGTGTGTATCTGTGGCACGCAGAGCAGTGTGTATCTGTGACACGCAGAGCAGTGTGTATCTGTGACACGCAGAGCCGTGTGTATCTGTGGCACGCAGAGCAGTGTGTATCTGTGGCACGCAGAGCAGTGTGTATCTGTGGCACGCAGAGCAGTGTGTATCTGTGGCACGCAGAGCAGTGTGTATCTGTGGCACGCAGAGCAGTGTGTATCTGTGGCACGCAGAGCAGTGTGTATCTGTGGCACGCAGAGCAGTGTGTATCTGTGACACGCAGAGCAGTGTGTATCTGTGACACGCAGAGCAGTGTGTATCTGTGGCACGCAGAGCAGTGTATATCTGTGACACGCAGAGCAGTGTGTATCTGTGGCACGCAGAGCAGTGTGTATCTGTGACACGCAGAGCAGTGTGTATCTGTGACACGCAGAGCAGTGTGTATCTGTGACACGCAGAGCAGTGTGTATCTGTGGCACGCAGAGCAGTGTGTATCTGTGACACGCAGAGCAGTGTGTATCTGTGACACGCAGAGCAGTGTGTATCTGTGACACGCAGAGCAGTGTGTATCTGTGGCACGCAGAGCAGTGTGTATCTGTGACACGCAGAGCAGTGTGTATCTGTGGCACGCAGAGCAGTGTGTATCTGTGGCACGCAGAGCAGTGTGTATCTGTGACACGCAGAGCAGTGTGTATCTGTGGCACGCAGAGCAGTTGTGTATCTGTGGCACGCAGAGCAGTGTGTATCTGTGGCACGCAGAGCAGTGTGTATCTGTGGCACGCAGAGCAGTGTGTATCTGTGGCACGCAGAGCAGTGTGTATCTGTGACACGCAGAGCAGTGTGTATCTGTGGCACGCAGAGCAGTTGTGTATCTGTGGCACGCAGAGCAGTTGTGTATCTGTGGCACGCAGAGCAGTGTGTATCTGTGGCACGCAGAGCAGTGTGTATCTGTGACGAGCCCATGGTATTACACAGGGTGGCAGAGCCTCAGACACAAGCATTAGTAGCACAGATGCTTCTGCCAGGGCCAATCAGAAGAGGAGAAAAATGGGACAAAGGAATGGGGGGACCAATCAGAGGAGGATGAAGGCAGGATTAAAGGAGCTGACTGAGCAAACAGAAAGTGACCTCAACTAGAGGTACTGACGGGAGGGAAAGGGAGGAGGAGGGGGATAGAGAAAGAGTGAGAGAGAAGGGGAAGAGAGGAGGGAGGGGAAGAGAGGAGGGAGGGGAAGAGAGGAGGGGGGGAAGAGAAGAGAGGAGGGAGGGGAAGAGAGGAGGGGGGGAAGAGAGGAGGGGGGGAAGAGAAGAGAGGAGGGGGGGGGAAGAGAGGAGGGGGGGGAAGAGAAGAGAGGAGGGGGGGGAAGAGAAGAGAGGAGGGGGGGGGAAGAGAAGAGAGGAGGGGGGGGAAGAGAGGAGGGGGGGGGGGGTAGGAGAAGAGAGGAGGGGGAAGGTGAAGGGGAAGAGAGGAGGGGAAAAGATGAGGGGGGAGAGGGGAAGAGAGGAGGGGGAGAGGGGAAGTAAGGAGGGGAAGAGGGGAAGAGAGGTGGGGGAGAGGGAAGAGATGAGGGGGAAGAGGGGAAGAGAGGTGGGGGGGAGAGGGGAAGAGAGGAGGGGGGAGAGGGGAAGAGAGGAGGGGGGGAGAGGGGAAGAGAGGAGGGGGGAGGGGAAGAGAGGAGGGGGGGGAGAGAGGAGGGGGGGGGGAAGAGAGGAGGGGGGAGAGGGGAAGAGAGGAGGGGGGGAGAAGGGAAAAGAGGAGGGGAAGAGAGATAGGAGGGGGAGAGGGAAAGAGAGAGATGAGGGGGAGAGGGAAGAGAGGAGGGGGGGAGAGGGGAAGAGAGGAGGGGGGAAGAGAGGAGGGAGGGGAAGAGAGGAGGGGGAGGGGGGAAGAGAGGAGGGAGGGGAAGAGAGGAGGGGGGGAGGAGGGGAAGAGAGGAGGGGGGTTGGGGGAAGAGAGGAGGGGTTGAGGGAAGAGAGGAGGGGGGAGAGGGGAAGAGGAGGGGTTGAGGGGAAGAGAGGAGGGGGGAGAGGGGAAGAGAGGAGGGGTTGAGGGGAAGAGAGGAGGGGGAGAGGGGAAGAGTGGAGGGGGGGAGAGGGGAGACAGGAGGGGGGGAGAGGGAAGACAGGAGGGGGGAGAGGGGAAGAGAGGATGGGGGGAGAGGGGAAGAGAGGGGAGAGGGGAAGAGAGGAGGGGGAGAGGGGAAGGAGGAGAGGGGAAGGGGAGGAGGGGGGGAGAGGGGAAGAGAGGAGGGGGGGGAGAGGGAAGAGAGGAGGGGGGAGAAGGGAAGAGAGGAGGGGGAGTGGGGATGAGAGGAGAGGGGGGGAGAGGGAAGAGAGGAGAGGGGGGGGAGAGGGAAGAGAGGAGAGGGGGGGGGAGAGGGAAGAGAGGAGGGGGGGGAGAGGGGAAGAGAGGAGGGGGGGGAGAGGGGAAGAGAGGAGGAGGGGGGGAGAGGGGAAGAGAGGAGGGGGGAGAGGGGAAGAGAACAGGGGGGGAGAGGGAAGAGAGAGATGAGGGGGAGAGGGGAAGAGAGAGATGAGGGGGGAGAGGGGAAAGAGAGAGATGAGGGGGGAGAGGGGAAGAGAGAGATGAGGGGGAGAGGGGAAGAGCGAGAGAGAGAGGAGGGGGAGAGTGGAAGAGCGAGAGAGAGGAGGGGGAGAGGGGAAGAGCGTAGAGAGAGGAAGAGGGGAAGAGAGAGGAGGGGGGAGAGGGGAAGAGAGAGATGAGGGGGAGAGGGGAAGAGAGAGATGAGGGGGAGAGGGGAAGAGCGAGAGAGAGGAGGGGGAGAGGGGAAGAGCGAGAGAGAGGAGGGGGAGAGGGGAAGAGAGAGGAGGGGGGAGGGGAAGAGAGAGATGAGGGGGGAGAGGGGAAGAGAGAAGAGAGAGAGAGGAGGGGGGAGAAGGGAAGAGAGAGGAGGGGGGATAGGGGAAGAGAGAGGAGGGGGAGAGGGGAAGAGAGAGGAGGGGGAGAGGGGAGAGAGGAAGAGAGCAGGGGGGAGAGGGGAAGAGAGAGATGAGGGGGGAGAGGGGAAGAGAGAGATGAGGGGGGAGAGGGGAAGAGAGAGATGAGGGGGATAGGGGAAGAGCGAGAGAGAGGAGGGGGAGAGGGGAAGAGCGAGAGAGAGGAGGGGGAGAGGGGAAGAGAGAGGAGGGGGGAGAGGGGAAGAGAGAGATGAGGGGAGAGGGGAAGAGAGATGAGGGGGGAGAGGGGAAG
Organism: Ascaphus truei; assembly: GCF_040206685.1. NCBI lineage: Eukaryota > Metazoa > Chordata > Amphibia > Anura > Ascaphidae > Ascaphus > Ascaphus truei. The sequence continues at coordinate 29,097 of NW_027455695.1, forward strand.
AGAGAGGAGGGGGGAGAGGAAGAGAGAGGAGGGGGAGAGGGGAAGAGAGAGGAGGGGGGAAGAGAGGAGAAGAGAGAGAGAGGAGGGGGAGAAGGGAAGAGAGAGGAGGGGGGAGAGGGGAAGAGAGAGGAGGGGGGAGAGGGGAAGAGAGAGATGAGGAGGGAGAGGGGAAGAGAGAGATGAGGGGGAGAGGGGAAGAGAGAGAGAGAGAGATGAGGGGGGAGAGGGGAAGAGAGAGAGAGAGGAGGGGAGAGGGGAAGAGGAGAGGGGAAGAGATGAGGGGGAAGAGAGATAGATAGGAGGGGGAGAGGGGAAGGGGGGAAGAGAGGAGGGAGGGAAGAGAGGAGGGGGGAGAGGGGAGAGAGGAGGGGGGTTGAGGGGAAGAGAGGAGGGGTTGAGGGGAAGAGAGGAGGGGGGAGAGGGGAAGAGAGGAGGGGTTGAGGGGAAGAGAGGAGGGGGGGAGAGGGGAAGAGAGGAGGGGGGGAGAGGGGAAGAGAGGAGGGGGGGGAGAGGGGAAGAGAGGAGGGGGGGAGAGGGGAAGACAGGAGGGGGGGAGAGGGGAAGAGAGGAGGGGGGGAGAGGGGAAGAGAGGAGGGGGGAGAGGGGAAGGGAGGAGGGGGAGAGGGGAAGGGAGGAGGGGGGGAGAGGGGGGGAGAGGGGGGGAGAGGGGAAGAGAGGAGGGGGGGGAGAGGGGAAGAGAGGAGGGGGGAGAAGGGAAGAGAGGAGGGGGGAGAGGGGAAGGGAGGAGGGGGGGGAGAGGGGAAGAGAGGAGGGGGGGGGAGAGGGGAAGAGAGGAGGGGGGGGAGGGGGAGAGGGGAAGAGAGGAGGGGGGAGAAGGGAAGAGAGGAGGGGGAGAGGGAAGAGAGGAGGAGGGGGGGAGACGGGAAGAGAGGAGGGGGGGATGAGGGGGGGGGAGAGGGGAAGAGAGGAGGGGGAAGAGAGGAGGGGGGAGAGGGGAAGAGAGCAGGGGGGAGAGGGGAAGAGAGAGATGAGGGGGGAGAGGGGAAGAGAGAGATGAGGGGGGAGAGGGGAGAGAGAGATGAGGGGGGAGAGGGGAGAGAGAGATGAGGGGGAGAGGGGAAGAGCGAGAGAGAGGAGGGGGAGAGGGGAAGAGCGAGAGAGAGGAGGGGGAGAGGGGAAGAGCGAGAGAGAGGAGGGGGAGAGGGGAAGAGCGAGAGAGAGGAGGGGGAGAGGGGAAGAGAGAGGAGGGGGGGAGGGGAAGAGAGAGATGAGGGGGGAGAGGGGAAGAGAGAAGAGAGAGAGAGGAGGGGGAGAAGGGAAGAGAGAGGAGGGGGGAGAGGGGAAGAGAGAGGAGGGGGAGAGGGGAAGAGAGAGGAGGGGGAGAGGGGAAGAGAGCAGGGGGGGAGAGGGGAAGAGAGAGATGAGGGGGGGAGAGGGAAGAGAGAGATGAGGGGGGAGAGGGGAAGAGAGAGAGAGGGGGGAGAGGGGAAGAGAGAGATGAGGGGGGAGAGGGGAAGAGAGAGATGAGGGGGAGAGGGGAAGAGCGAGAGAGAGGAGGGGGAGAGGGGAAGTGCGAGAGAGAGGAGGGGGAGAGGGGAAGAGAGAGGAGGGGGAGAGGGGAAGAGAGAGATGAGGGGGGAGAGGGGAAGAGAGAAGAGAGAGAGAGGAGGGGGGAGAAGGGAAGAGAGAGGAGGGGGGAGAGGGGAAGAGAGAGGAGGGGAGAGGGGAAGAGAGAGGAGGGGGGAGAGGGTAAGAGAGGAGAGAGAGAGAGAGGAGGGGGGAGAAGGGAAGAGAGAGGAGGGGGGAGAGGGGAAGAGAGAGGAGGGGAGAGGGGAAGAGAGAGATGAGGAGGGAGAGGGGAAGAGAGAGATGAGGGGGGAGAGGGGAAGAGAGGAGGAGGAGGGGGAGAGGGGAAGAGAGGAGGAGGGGGGAGAGGGGAAGAGAGGAGGGGGGGGAGAGGGGAAGAGAGGAGGGGGGAGAGGGGAAGAGAGGAGGGGGGAGAGGGGAAGAGAGCAGGGGGGAGAGGGGAAGAGAGAGATGAGGGGGGAGAGGGGAAGAGAGAGATGAGGGGGGAGAGGGGAAGAGAGAGATGAGGGGGGAGAGGGGAAGAGAGAGATGAGGGGGAGAGGGGAAGAGGCGAGAGAGAGGAGGGGGAGAGTGGAAGAGCGAGAGAGAGGAGGGGGAGAGGGGAAGAGCGAGAGAGAGGAGGGGGAGAGGGGAAGAGAGAGGAGGGGGGAGAGGGGGAAGAGAGAGATGAGGGGGAGGGAAGAGAGAGGAGGGGGGAGAGGGGAAGAGAGAGATGAGGGGGAGAGGGGAAGAGAGAGAGAGGAGGGGGAGAGGGAAGAGAGAGGAGGGGGAGAGGGGAAGAGAGAGGAGAGGGGAAGAGAGGAAGAGAGCAGGGGGGAGAGGGGAAGAGAGAGATGAGGGGGGAGAGGGGAAGAGAGAGATGAGGGGGGAGAGGGGAAGAGAGAGATGAGGGGGAGAGGGGAAGAGAGAGAGAGAGGAGGGGGAGAGGGGAAGAGAGAGAGAGAGGAGGGGGAGAGGGGAAGAGAGATGAGGGGGGAGAGGGGAAGAGAGATGAGGGGAGGAGAGAGGGGAAGAGAGAGAGAGAGAGAGGAGGGGAGAAGAAGGGAAGAGAGAGGAGGGGGGAGAGGGGAAGAGAGAGGAGGGGGAGAGGGGAAGAGAGAGATTGATGAGGAGGGAGTAAGCGGTTAAAATAGAGAGAGAGGGGGAGAGGGGAAGAGGAGAGAGAGAGGAGGGGGGAGGGAGAGGAGAGGGGAAGAGATGAGGGGGAAGAGAGATAGATAGGAGGGGGGAGAGGGGAAGGGAGAGAGGAGGGGGAGAGGGGAAGAGAGAGAGGAGGGGAGAGGGGAAGAGAGAGAGGAGGGGGAGAGGGGAAGAGAGAGAGGAGGGGGAGAGGGGAAGAGAGAGAGAGAGAGATGAGGGGGGAGAGGGGAAGAGAGAGAGAGAGGAGGGGGAGGGGAAGAGGAGAGGGGAAGAGATGAGGGTGAAGAGAGATAGATAGGAGGGGGAGAGGGGAAGGGAGAGAGGAGGGGGAGAGGGGAAGAGAGAGAGAGGAGGGGGAGAGGGGAAGAGAGAGAGAGGAGGGGGAGAGGGGAAGAGAGAGAGAGAGAGAGAGGAGGGGGGAGAGGGGAAGAA